>NC_092875.1:392238831-392506331 GCF_028372415.1 Notamacropus eugenii
CACTTTCCCCTTCAATCATTTTAGCCAAGTTGATAGGTATAAAATGATACCTCATGGTTGTTTTAACTTTTGCAAAGCACTTTACAAACATAATCTCATTTTATCCTCAGGATAACCCAGGGAACTGAATATGATCACAAGGTGCATATTTCTATTTTTAATAACAAAAGGTCATGCAATCATGAACTAATTAGATACATTACTCTTCTTTTTATTTTTATCTTTTGGTCAAGTCTTGTAATTTCATTGATTACCAGAACCAATGATGAAGAAACTCCCAGTTTAATGCGGCTCTGCACCTAACAGGTAATTTAACATCTTTAAAAGAGGCCTAGGGGTATTCCCACGTTTAAATAACTTCAGGTTAACATGATGAGTATGATTCAGAAGCAAGACTTGGCATCAGTCTCTTTCTGATTCTGAGTCCTTCTCTGTCTACAGTATACCATGCTTCTCCTATTATTCCATTACATTATAATTTGATCCTCAGAGTAAGTCTTTAAATTATAAAATGGCAATAATAACATTTCAACAATCATTCCTTTCTTTACAACATAGGAAAAAGTAGGCATAACCACTCCTTGCAAGAGCAACCAGAAAACTGAAAGCTGTGAGTTGTTAGGACTACAGATAGGGATAGCACTGAGCTTTATCCAGTCCTCATCAGGCAAATTCTGGAGTACTGCATCTAGCTCTGGTCATTACCAAGGAAATTGATAAGCTGGAGTATATCCAAAGGAGTTCAAGCAAGATGGCAGAGGATCTTGAAATCATGCCACATAAAGACCAGGTGATGGAAACTTAGAATGGAGAAATGGAGAATTGGGGATATAGATAAGGACAAAGGGTGGTATAACTGTCTTCAGCTATGTGGAGGTTTGCAGTCCCATGTGGAAGATGGATTAGATTTGATTACTTTGGCCACAGAGGCAGAACTAGGAAGTAACTGGTGGAAGCTACAAAGACACACAGTGAGAAGAATCTTCCTAACAATTAGACTATTCTAAAGTGTAATGGGCTGGATAAGAAATGGAGGATTACCACTCAGAGGAAGTCTTTAAGCATAGTTTAAATGGCCTTTTAGCTTGTATATGTATGGAAGATTCTTGTTTAAGTATGAATTAAACTACATAACACCTATTGTCTTAATCAATGCTAAGGATCCATTCTTTTTGTTCCATGACAGCCTGAAAGGTTGAGGAGAAGGATCTGTTTCAGAGGGCTGGAGGAGTACCTGGCTGTACCAGCACAGATCCACTGTAGCAAAGCTGAGCAGGAATTGCCAACAGTCTGAAGCAGAGGCAGCAGTGTGGATCCTCAAAGATAGCAGCCCAGAATGGCTGTCATGGGCTAGAAATCTTCCACAGTCTGTCTCCCAGTGGATTCTGCCACTCTAAAATTTGTTCAGATTCTCTTTTTAGAGGTTTCTGAAAGATTTTTTCTTAGAACATAGGTAAGTGCTCTCACTCTGTCATCTTGGCTCTGCCCCTAAGAAATGCTTCTTGCAAAAAGTGTCATTTGGAGATGATATATATCCTTGGATATATCCTTGACAATCTAAATATAATCTCTACTTTCCAAAAGTCACTTCAGAATAGTAATTTTTGCTCTTTCATGTTATAGCAAGAAAGATTCAGCACTTCTCTCTTTGTTTCCCTGTGTCTCTTCTCTCTCTATTTAAGTAAGCTATTTCTATATAAAAATTATTTTAATAATCCTGTGAAGTAACTACTATAGTTTTGATCTCTGCCCCAAACACACACATACACACACACACACATTTTACAGAAGAGGAAAGTGAGGTTCAGAGATCTTGCATGAGTTTCCCTTGGTCATACATGTAGCTAAATGTTAGAGGCAAGATTTGATAATTGGGAAAGAAGATTATACCTTTTCCTAAGTGGGACATGGCACATATACACAAATTGACTATGTACCAGGGCATAAAAACCTCACAATCCAGTGCAGAAAGGCAGAGATAGTCAATGAATCTTTCTCAAATCATATTGCAATAAAAATTAAATGCAATAAAAGATCATGGAAAGATAAACCATCATTTTTGGAGTTTGTATCTTACTCTTCCTTACCAAAGTAATGGCTTTTTTATGATCAAGTTCTTTTTTTTCCTGCCTATATTTTGACTTTGAAATTTGTACGAAAATTGGGCTCTGTTCATCTTGGAATGGAAAAATACTGTCCCAAGCTCCAAGGTGTGTATGTGTATGTGTGTGTGTGTGTGTGTGTGTGTGTGTGTTGCTATTTTCAGAGCTAGCTCTGAATGAAGGTCTGAAAGTTTTCAGTGCTTTCTAGATAGTGTGATCTGGGGAGAGATGTAACCACTGTGCTAATCATTCTACCCTCTGGTATTTTACCCAGAGGGGTAAAATGTACTGTCCCAAGCTCCAAGGTGTGTATGTGTGTGTGTGAAGAAATTGGAGACTATCTTCCTGCTCTGATTAGGAAACCATCTCAAGAGGAAGAACATGTGTGTATAATAGGTCAGGCTATAATCTTAGTGGTAGTTGAGCTCCCCTAGTTCAGGGGATGTTACCCTGAGTCACATGGAGTTCATGTTTCTGTAGCCCCATCCCACCCCCCCAATCCTAATGAACTAACAAAAATTTAATAAACAGACCCAGGAGGCACCTAAAACTTCAGCAGACTCCATTGGAGAGAAGAGGAAAGAGATTCTCACTAAGAACCTGCACTTGTCTGGGCTAAAATAATCGTGATCACATATCTAGGGAATTCAATGACATGCGAGATAGAATTACCAGGGACCTGGAAATTTGAACCAGTCTTTCATGTTTGATGCCTCAAGCCTGTATGTTTCTTGTCCATCTCTCCCTTGCCATATCTTAAGCAAGACTGACTAAACTTCATTCAAATGGCACTTGAGAAGCAAATATCAAGTAAAAAAGATTTAGGATGACCAATATAAGCAATAGTAGGATAATTACTGATTGACTGGAAAGAGTTCAGACCAGAGGCACATATGTGAGATATGAGGAAGATGGAATCACTATATTTCTATAATATTTGGAGTTAGAACTTTTAAGTTTTATAATGTGCCTTTCTCCTAATAATTCCATTAGGTAGGCAATACAACCATGTAAATCTCTATTTTACAGAAAACTAAGACTCAAAAAATATGATGATTCACCCAATTATGCAGCTAAGAAGTGTTAGAATCATAGCTAAAATCCAGATATTTTAAATTGCAATGAAATATTCTTTCCAATAGGCCAGTGGGCCAAATCCAGAAAATAAAGTAGGTGAGATCATGGTGAATATGGAGGCCCAAGGCAGTGCAGTAGGTTCATATTATTAGGACTATTAACAAAGGTAGATAAAGAGTAGAGGAAGCAGCACAGCAAGGGAAATAGAGGTAAGGGGACCAGATTATGAGAGTATTAAAGATCAAGTAGAAAGGTAATAGAGATCAGGAATTCTGGCTTTGGAAGACAAAAAAAGGTCAGTATACCAAAACAAATGAGGACCTTACCCAAGGTACCCAGTTATAAGAATGGGATAAAAAAATATGAACCAGAGACTCCCCAGACCAAGGCCAGAAATATATAGGTGGCTGATCAAACAGTTCTAGATAAATAGACAGTCTCGGTCCTAGGGCACAAGCAGGAGGCGAGGTGATTACTGATGTTCAGATGCTGCATATGTAACATAGTATTCACATAGGTTAGATTTATGGTAATTAAGTTTCAGAGGCTAATTATCATTTGTTTTTATGATTCTCCAAGTGCTAGGGAAATGGTATTAATGTCATCCTATGAATATAGCTTATCTATTCATACTTTAAGTACAGAATTCAAGAAATAGAAAAAATAATATCTAACATTTATACCAATCTTTAAGGTTTGCAAAGGTCTTTTAATACATTATCTTATTTGATCTTCATAACAGCTCATATTATTCTCCTTATTTTCCAGATGTGGAAACTGAAAATTAAATGACTTGTTTAGGATCACAGAGCTGGTAAGTATCTAAGCAGACATTTGTACCCTAGTCTTCCCAGCTCCAATTAAATTCAGCCTAAGCAAAGATTATTAAGTTCTTACTAAAACCCTAGCTTGGTTTGTTTCTTTGTTTTCAGTGGTAGAGATAGGAATATGAATACAAAGATAGGAATATGAATACAAACAAGTCTTCCCCTCAAGACACTGTCATTTCCAAAACCTCCAACACAATTAGAAGATGTTGAGCAAAGATGAGATGTGTTCCAATGGGCACAGTCATGGTAAAGTAGATATCTTACTATATGTAGAGTCAGGAGGAGACATTATCAAATCTTCATTCAAGAGAATGACAGTAATGAAACAAACTCCCAAAACTTATGGGATGCTGAAAAAGCAGTTCTTAAGGGATGTTTTATACCATTGAATACCTATGTGAATAAAATAGAGAAAGAGGAGATCAATGAAATGGGCATGCAACTGAAAAAGCTAGAAAAAGAACAAATTGAAAATCCCCATTTAAATGCTAAATTAGGAATATGGAAAACCAAAGGACAGATTAATAAAATTGAAATTAAGAAAGCTATTGAACAAATAAATAAAACTAAGAATTGATTTTATGGAAAAACCAATAAAATTGATAGACTTTTGGTCAATTTGATTAAAAAAAAAGAGGAAAATCAAATCCTCAATATCAAAAATGAAATGTGTGAACTCACCTCCAATGAATATGAAATTAAAACAGTCATTAGTAATTACTTTGCCCAACTGTATGCCCACAAATATGGAAATGTAAGTGAGATGGATGAATATTTAATTTTATATATATCCCAGATTAACAGAAGAGGAATTTGAATAATTAAATAGCTCTATCAGAAAAAGAAATAGAACAAGCCATCAACAAACTCCCTAGGATTTTTAAAAGAACAGTTATTTTGAATACTATGTAGACTATTTGGGAAAATTGGTGAAGAAGGAATCCAACCAAATTCCTTTTATGATACAAATAAGGTTCTGATACCTAAACCAGGAAGAGCCAAAACAGAGAATGAAAATTATAGACCAGTTTCTCAAATGAATATAGATGGAATAATGTTAAATAAGATAGTAGTAAAAAAGAATATAGCAACTTATCCTGAGAATAATACATTATGATTGGGTAGGATTTATACCAGGAATGCAGGACTGGTTCAATATTAGGAAAACTATCAGCATTATTGATCATATCAGCAACAAAACTAGCAGAAACCATATGATTATCTCAATAGATTGAGAAAAAGCTTTGACATTTTTGTTGAAAACACTGGAGAGCATAGGAATAAATAGAGCTTTCCATAAAATAATAAGCAATATCTACCTAAAACTATCAGTAAGCATTATACACATTGGGGATAAGCTAGATGCATTTCCAATAAGATCAGGATTTGAAACAACGAAGTCCCTAACCACCATTTTTATTCAATATAGTACTAGAAATTTTAGCTTTAGCAATAAGAAATAAGAAAAATAAACTGAAGGAATTAGAATAGGTAAAGAAGTAACTAAGTTATCATTCTTTGTAGATGATATGATGATATAATTTTCAGATGATATATGATGATATAATAAGGGAATTCTAGAGAATCCAGTAAAAAAACTACTTGAAATAATAAACAACTTTGGCAAAGTTACAAGTTACAAAATAAACCCATGTAAGTCATTTGCATTTCTATATATTACTGACAAAGCCAAACGTCAAGAGGTATAAAGAGAAATCCCATTTAAAGCTATAGTAGACACTATAAAGTATCTGAAAGTCTACCTGCCAAAAAAACCCCAGGGATTATATGAACACAATTCTGAAACACTTTTCAGACAAATAAAGTCATATCTAAGAGAGTGGAAAAACATCAGTTGCTTTTGGGTAGGCCGAACTAACATAATAAAAATGACATTTTGAACTAAATCAATTTACTTATTCTGTGCCATACCAATCAAACTATCAGAAAAGTATTTTCTAGAGCTAGAAAAAATAATACCAAAATTCAATTGGAAGAACAAAAGGTCCAGAATATCAAGAGAATTAATACAAATAAATGCTAGGGAAGGTGGCCTAGCCCTACCACATCTAAAATTGGAGTATAAATGAGCAATCATCAAAACCACTTGGTACTGGATAACAGATAGAGTGTTAGACCTGTGGAATAGGTTAGGTACTCAAGACAGAGCAATCAATGAATACAAGGATCTATATTGGTTTAATAAATCCAAGGACCCCAGGTTTTGGGATAAGAATTCAGTGACTGACAAAAACTGTTGGGAAAGTTGGATAACAATGTGGTGAAAATGGGGCATAGACCAGTGCCCAACACTGTACACAAGAATAAAGTCCAAATAGATGCATGACCTAGATATAAAGATTGATAATATAAACAAAATAGGGGAGCAAGGAATAGAGTATTCATCCCATTAGTGGAGAATGGAGAAATTTATGGCCAAACAAGAGACAGAGAATATTATGAAGTGTTAAAAGGATAATTTTAATTACATTAAATTGAAAAGTTTTTGAACAAACAAATCCAATGCCACCAAGATTAGGAGTAAAGTAGAAAACTGGGAAAGGATTTTTCCAATGAATATCTGTGATAAAGGCCTCATTTCTAAAGCGTATAAGAACTAACTAAAATGTACAAGAATACAATTCTTTCTCCAATTGATAATTGGTCAAAGGACATAAACAGGTAGTTTGGAGAGGAAGAAATTAAAGCCATCTCTAGTCACATGAAAAAAATGCTGTAAATTACTACTGATTAGAGAGATGCAAGGCAAAACAACTCTGAGGTACCACATCAAACCTATCAGATTGACTAACATGACAAAATAGGAAGATGAGAAATGTTGGAGAAGATGTGGGAGAGTTGGAACACTAATTCATTGTTGGTGGAGCCGTGAGTGAATTCTGCAGAGCAATTTGGAACAATTTTGTAGCCCCGAGGGCTACAAAAATATGTATACCCTTTGACCCAGCAATACAGCTTCTAGGACTGTATCCCAAAGAGTTCATAGAAATGGGAAAGGGTCCCACATGTACAAAAATATTTATTGCATTTCTTTTTGGTGACCAAGAACTGGAAATCAAGGGGATTCTTATCAGTTGGGGAATGGCTAAACAAGCTGTGGTTTATGAATGTAGTGGAATACTATTTTGCTGTAAGAAATATGAACAAGAGGACTTCAGAGAGACCTGGAAGAACTTATATGAACTGATGCTGAGTGAAAGGAGCAGAACCAGGAGATTATTGTGCACAGTAACAACTGCAATGTGTGAGGAATTTTTTAGGGTAGACTTAGCGCTTCACAACAATTCTAGGACCTAAAACATTCCCAAAGGTCTCTTGAGGGAAAATGCCATCCACATCCAGATAAAAAACTATGTAATTAGAATGCAGAATGAAGTAGAATATTTTCTCTTGTGTTATGTTTTGTTTGGTTTGGTTCTTTCTCATGGTTTTTCCCATTTATTTGGATTCTTCTATGCCACACGACTAATGGGAGAATATTTTTAATAAGAATGTATGTATAGAACCCATGTAAGATTGCATTCTGTCTTGGCGAGGGAGTGGGAAAAGTCTAAGAATTATGGAAGTGATTGTAGAAAACTGAAAGCAAAAAAATAAATAAAAAAGAAAAAGAAAAAAGAAGCAGAGTTCGTGGAGCCAAGACGGTGGAGTGAAAGCAAAGACTCACCTAAGCTCCTGGACAAACTCCCCTGGATACCTCTGAAAGGAGAATCTGACCAAACTTTGGAGGTGCGGAATCCAGTGGGTGACAGACTTTGACGGATTCGGAGCCCAGGTTAGACTGGAAGGTCCACGGAAAGGATCTGTTCCGTGGGGGTGAGCCTCCAGCGCACAGTGCAGCGCGGTCAATGCAGCAGGGCGGAAGGGACCTGAGAAGCCTGAGAGCAGCGGGCAGAACCAGCAGAGCAGGAGACAAGCCATACCGAGCCGGTGAGAGCCGCTGAGCGCCAGATATCAGCGCAGCAGCCCTTGAAACCTTCAGCCTGAAGACTAAACTTTGGTAAGTCACCTACTTGAACTTCTGGGAGCCAGGATGGTGGAGTGATCAGTAAATGCTCTCTCCTCCCCCCTGATGATGGTGAAAGAACCATAAAATATTTCCCCAGAAAAATCCTGGATCAGTGGGAACAGCAGAAGGGGGCAAATAGTCTCATAACACCAGAGGCTAGGAAAATAGCAAAGGGGGATTCTTCCTACTGTGGCGGAGGTGATCCAAAAGGACAGAGGACCCAGGACAGAGAAAATTCTCACTGAGACCCAGGCAAGCCTCAGCGCCAGGAGCCGGGCCCCAGGAGGGGTGGGAACACTCATTAGCATCTAGGCGTGCCTCAGCCCTCCAGGGGAACAGGGAAGACAATAGGGAAGGTGGGATCACCATCCCCTGACCTTGCCTTTGCCTCAGGTCAGCTGAGGAGATCTCCTGTGAAGAGACCATTCCTCCCACACACCTAACAAGCTAACCCCAGGGTTGATCTGGGAAACAAAAAACAAAAACCTGCTTTTAGCTTATTCACACATCAGCTCAACACAAAGTTCTGTACCTTCTGACTGAAAGAACCAGAAGCTACAACACTCAGCCAACATCATGAATAGGAAAAAGCAGACGAAAAGTGCAAAAAACATAGAATCTTTCTATGGGGATAAGGACCAAAACACTAACACCAAAGAGGTCAGAGCTGAGACTGTACTTCCATCTGAAACTTCAGAAGGGACTATGAATTTCTCACAAGCACAACTAGCTTTCCTGGAACAGCTGAAGAAAGAAATAGAAGAAAAACTGGCCAATGATTTTAAAATTATAAAAAAAGAATTCACTGATGAGAACATCACTTTGAAAAGGAAAATTGAACAAATGGAAAAGGAAGTTCAAAAATTAACTGGAGAAAATAATTCCCTAAAAGAAAGAGTTAATCAAACGGAAAAGGAAATCCAAAACCTAATTGGGAAAATTGATCAAATGGAAAAGGAAACACAAAACCTAACTGGGAAAATTGGTCGAATGGAAAAGGAAGTACAAAAATTAAATGGAGAAAATAGCTCCTTAAAGGGAAAAATTGGTCAGATGGAAAAGGAGATGCCAAAGTTAATTGAAGAAAACAATACGATGAAGATTAGAATTGGGCAAGTAGAAACTAATGACTCAATGAGGCAACAAGAATCAGTCAAACAAAATCTAAAGAATGAAAAGATAGAAGAAAATGTAAAATATTTAATTGGAAAAACAACTGACCTGGAAAATAGATCCAGGAGAGAAAATTTAAGAATTATTGGCCTGCCAGAAACCCATGATGAAGAAAAGAGTTTGGACAATATCTTCCAGGAAATCATCAAGGAAAACTGCCCAGAAGTACTAGACTCAGAGGGCAAAATAGTCATCGAAAGAATCCACCGTTCCCCTCCCAAAAGGGATCCCAAACTCAAAACCCCAAGAAATATCGTTGCCAAATTCCAGAGCTATCAAGTGAAGGAGAAAATACTACAAACAGCCAGAAAGAAACAATTTAAATATCAAGGACATACAGTCAGGATCACATAGGACCTTGCAGCTTCTACATTAAAAGATCAAAAGAATTGGAACCCAATATTCCATAAGGCAAAGGAGTTGGGACTTCAACCAAGGATCAACTACCCAGCAAAGTTCAGCATAACATTTCAGGCAAGGAGAAAGTCATTCAACGAAATAAGGGATTTCCAGAGCTTCCTGACCAAAACACCAGAACTCAATAGACAATTTGATCTTCAAATGCAGGTCTCCAGGGAATCATAAAAAGGTAAACAGGGGGGAAAAAACAAAAACAAAAACTTGTTACTCAATTAGGGCAAACTGTTTACCTCCCTACAAGGGAAGATGATACCTGTTAATCTTGAGAACTGTGCAGCTATTATGATAAAAGGGATATACATAGAGGGAATGGGTATAAAGTAAATGATGTCATGTCAAAAATATGATTTAAGTATGAGAAGGGATTGTAATATGAGGTGTGAAAAGGAGGAAGCAGAAAATGGCAAATTACATCACGAGAAGAAGTACAAAACTATAGTAGAGGGAAGGAGGGGAGGGAGATGAGCATTGTTTGAGAGGTACTCTCATCTGATTTGTTTAAAGGAGAAAACAATAATCTTAAGTAGATAATCCTAACTAGCTCTATAGGTAGTAGGAGGGGAAGGGGGAAGAAAGGGGAGGGAGGCTAAAAGGGAGGGAAGAAGCAATAAGAGTAAAGGGGAGTAAAAGGGAGGGGGGGGGCTAAAAGAAGGAGGGGAAGGCTGCAGGAGGAGGGGGTGAAAAGTGAATACTATTGAGGAGGGGAAGGGAGACGGGAGAGCTAAAAGCACAAATGGCAGGAAAGAGGATGGAGGGAAATACACAGCTTGTAATCATAACTGTGAATGTGAATGGAATGAACTCTCCCATAAAACAAGGACGGAGAGCAGAATGGATTAAAAGCCATAATCCAACAATATGCTGCTTTCAAGAAACACATTTGAAACGGGGGGATACACATACGATAAAGGTCAAAGGATGGAGCAGAATATATTGTGCTTCAACTCATGTAAGAAAGGCAGGAGTAGCAATCCTAATCTCAGACAAAGCAAAAGCAGAAATAGATCTAATCAAAAGGGATAAGGATGGAAACTATATCCTACTAAAAGGCACCATAGACAATGAAGCAATATCATTACTAAACATGTATGCTCCAAGTGGTATAGCATCCAGATTCTTAGAGGAGAGGTTGGAGGAGTTGAAGGAAGAAATTGGCAGCAAAACTATACTAGTGGGGGACCTCAACCTCCCCCTCTCTGAACTCGATAAATCTAACCTCAAAATAAACAAGAAAGAGGTTAAGGAGGTAAATAAAACTCTGGATAAGGTAGATATGATAGATCTTTGGAGAAAATTAAATGGGAATAGAAAGGAATATACCTTTTTCTCAGCGGAATGGAATATTTACAAAAATTGACCATGTACTAGCACATAAAAATCTCACAATCCAGTGCAGAAAGGTAGAGATAATCAATGCATCCTTCTCAGATCATAATGCATTAAAAATTACATGCAATAAAAGGCCATGGAAAGATAAACCAAAAATCAATTGGAAACTAAATAATCTAATCCTAAAGAAGGGGTGGGTTAAAGAAGAAATCATAGAAACAATCAACAGTTTCATTCAAGAGAATGACAATAGTGAGACAACACACCAAATCTTATGGGATACGGCAAAAGCAATTATTAGAGGAAGTTTTATATCTTTGAATGCTTACATAAATAAAGTAGAGAAAGAGGAGATCAATGACTTGGGCTTGCAGGTGAAAAAGCTAGATAAAGAACAAATTGAAAATCCCCAAGTAAATACCAAATTAGAAATACTGAAAACCAAAGGAGAGAGTAATAAAATTGAAATTAAGAAAACTATTGAATTAATAAATAAAACCAATAGTTGGTTTTATGAAAAAACTAATAAAATTGATAAACCTTTGGTCAATCTGATTAAAAAAAAGAAAGAATAAAATCAAATTACTAATATTAAAAATGAAAGGGGTGAACTCACCTCCAATGAGGAGGAAATTGAAACAATAATTAGAAACTGCTTTGCCCAACTTTATGCCCACAAATTCGATAAGCTAAACGAGATGGACGAATATTTTAAAAAATACAAATTGCCCAGATTAACAGAAGAGGAAGTTGAATACTTAAACAACCCCATCTCAGAAAAAGAAATTGAACCAGCCATCAATGAACTCCCTAGGAAAAAATCTCCAGGGCCAGATGGATTAACAAGTGAATTCTACCAAACATTTAAAGAACAGTTAATTCCAATACTATATAGACTATTTTTGAAAATTGGGGAAGAAGGAGTCCTCCCAAATTCTTTCTATGATACAAATATGGTTTTGATACCCAAACCAGGAAGAGACAAAACAGAGAAAGAAAATTATAGACCAATTTCCCTAATGAATATAGATGCAAAAATTTTAAATAAGATTTTAGCAAAATTAATACAGCATCTTATCACGAGATTAATACATTATGATCAGGTAGGATTCATACCAGGATTACAGGGCTGGTTCAATATTAAGAAAACTATTAGCATTGTCGATCACATCAACAACAAAGCTAACAAAAACCACATGATTATCTCAATAAATGCAGAAAAAGCTTTTGACAAAGTACAACACCCATTCCTACTGAAAACACTGGAGAACGTAGGAATAAAGGGAACTTTCCATAAAATAATAAGCAGTATCTATCCAAAACCTTCAGCAAG
This sequence comes from Notamacropus eugenii, assembly GCF_028372415.1. Classification (NCBI taxonomy): domain Eukaryota; kingdom Metazoa; phylum Chordata; class Mammalia; order Diprotodontia; family Macropodidae; genus Notamacropus; species Notamacropus eugenii. The sequence goes on from NC_092875.1 coordinate 392,251,126, forward strand.
CATTATCTGCAATGGGGATAACCTAGATGCATTCCCAATAAGATCAGGGGTGAAACAAGGATGTCCATTATCACCACTATTATTCAATATGGTACTAGAAATGTTAGCTGTAGCAATTAGACAAGATAAAGATATTGAAGGAATAAGAATAGCCAAAGAAGAAACTAAGTTATCACTCTTTGCAGATGATATGATGATTTACTTAGAGAATCCCAGAGATTCAAGTAAAAAATTACTTGAAATAATAAACAACTTTGGCAAAGTTGCAGGTTACAAAATAAACCCACACAAATCTTCTGCATTCCTATATATTACAAACAAAGTCCAACAGCAAGAGATAGAAAGCTAGGGTAGACAGTATAAAATACTTAGGAGTTTACCTGTCAAAACAAACCCAGGGATTATATGAACACAATTACAAGAAACTTTTTGCACAAATAAAGTCAGATTTAAGTAAGTGGAGAAATGTAAGTTGCTCATGGGTAGGCTGTGCTAATATAATAAAAACGACAATTCTACCTAAATTAATTTACTTATTTAGTGCCATACCAATTAAACTATCAGACAATTACTTTCTAGAGCTGGATAAAATAATATCAAAATTCATTTGGAAAAACAAAAGGTCCAGAATATCAAAGGGACTAATGAAAAGAAATGCTTGGGAAGGTGGCCTAGCACTACCAGACCTCAAACTGTACTATAAAGCAGCAATTATCAAAACCACTTGGTATTGGCTAAGAAACAGAGAGGTAGACAAGTGGAATACACTTGGCACTCAAGACGCAGTAGGCAAGGAATATAGCAACCTTCTGTTTGATAAACCCAAGGACCCCAGCTTCTGGGATAAGAACTTAGTGTTTGACAAAAATTGCTGGGAAAACTGTATAACAGTGTGGCGGAAATTAGGCATAGACCCATACCTGACACTGTACGTAAGAATAAAGTCCAAATGGGTACATGATTTAGGTATAAAGATTGATACCATGAATAAACTGGAGAAGCAATGAATAGTGTATTTATCAGATTTATGGAGAAGGGAAGAATTTTTTACTAAAGAAGAGACAGAAAGCATTATGAAATGCAAAATGGATAATTTTGATTACATTAAACTGAGAAGTTTTTGCACAATCAAACCCAATGCAACCAAAATCCGGAGGGATGTAGTAAATTGGGAAAGAATTTTTACAGCTAAGCTTGGGGATAAAGGCCTCATTTCTAGAATATATAGAGAATTGACTCAAATGTATAATCATACAAGTCATTCCCCAATTGATAAATGGTCAAAGGATATGAACAGGCAATTTTCAGAGGAAGAAATTAAAGCTATCTATAATCATATGAAAAAATGCTCTAAATCACTATTGATTAGAGAGATGCAAATCAAAACAACTCTGAGGTACCACATCACACCTATAAGATTGGCAAACATGACAGAACAAGAAAATGATAAATGCTGGAGAGGATGTGGGAGAGTTGGAACACTAATTCATTGTTGGTGGAGCTGCGAGCATATCCAACCATTCTGGAGAGCAATTTGGAATTATGCCCAAAGGGCTACAAAAATGTGCATACCCTTTGACCCAGCAATATCACTACTAGGACTGTATCCCCAAGAGATCATAAAAATGGGAAAGGGTCCCACATGCACAAAAATATTTATAGCAGCACTCTTTGTAGTTGCCAAAAACTGGAAGTCAAGGGGATGTCCATCAATTGGGGAATGGCTGAATAAATTATGGTATATGAATGTAATGGAGTACTATTGTGCCATAAGAAATGATGAACAAGAAGACTTCAGAGAGGCCTGGAAGGACTTATATGACCTGATGCTGAGTGAATGGAGCAGAACCAGGAGAACTTTGTGCACAGCAACAACCACAGTGTGCGAGAGTTTTTTCTGGTAGACTTGGAATTTCCTAATAACGCAAGAACATTTTAAAAAAAAAAAAATCCCAATGGTGGTTCTCTAAGGCAAAATGCCTTCCACACTCAGAGAAAGAAATATGGAAGTCATTTGCAAAATGTAGCAGATCATGTTTATGTATGTGTATGTTTTTGTGTATCATGTTTTGATTTGTTATATGATTTCTTTCATTTATTTTAGTCTGACTACATAGCATGACTATAGTGAAAATGTACTCAATAGGAAAGTATATGTAGAACCTATACAGAATTGTATGCAGTCGTGCGGAGGGAGGGGGGTAGTGGAGGGTAGGTGTAGGGGGGATAAAATATCAATTGTATGGCAGTGATTGTTAAACATTAAAAAATAATAAAAAAAACAAACAAAAAAAGAAAAAAGAAGCATTTTCTAATGTTTCTTTTACCTGGCTGTTCCCCATTTCTGCAATGTCCTTCCTCCTAACCTTACTGCCTTACAGTTTCCCTGACCATCTTTAAGAAAAAAAAAAAAACCCACTAATGTCATTATTCAGGAGAATTTTTTAATGATTTCCCCCTCTTCTACTTACTTGTACTGCATATATCTTGGAGGTGTGTAGTTGTTTGCATGGAGTTCCCCCATTAGAACATAAATTTCTTGAGAGTAGGGACCTTGTTTTTCCCTTCTTTTTTCTCCAGTGTTTAGCACAATTTCTGGCACACTGATACCTCCTCTAAATTCTAGTGTCTTCTTTTCCAAAATTGCCCTGTATTTATGTTGTATATATTCTATCACTTCCCTTGGGAGTTTAGAGGCATTGTTGATAGGTATCATGATTTTTCTTTAATTTTATCTATATTTGTTCAAGCCCTTATTTCCATGTCTTCTCCTCCTTATCAATCAACAGTGGTTACTTCCCTGGTTACATTTAAGCAAGGAACATTAATTTAAAAAGAGATAGTTACTAAAATATATATAAAGAACCAAAGTAAAAAAAAAATTCTCCCAAACCAGGGCATACCATGGCTTTCATATTTATGGCTTTCATATTTCAATTACTAGAAAGAATGGACTAATATTTAAAGCTGTGATTACAAACATCTTTCTCAGCACTGAGTTAATTTCTGAGTACAGGAAAGCTGACTGAGGAGTGGCTCCTTTACTTCTTGGCCTGGGTATCTTGGCTTTCACATCAATCTACTTTCAGGGATGGATGAAACATACTTATCCTCAGAACTGGTTATTTCATGGCCTAAGCTTTTGAACATCTGATTACTCATATAAACTTTTAAGATCTTAAAAGGAAGGAAAGGAAATGAAACAGAAATAGGAGGCAGTCTATCCTAGATATAGGTTTTGTAGGATCCTACAATTTCAGAGACAAAACAGTAAGAAGAAGGGTAATTCCCATCCCCTGGAGATCAGGGAATTACCTTTAAACCAAAGTTTAAGCCTATATAATACACAGTGAAGTTCAAGCCTATAAAATGTACACTCAGACCAGACTAAGCAGTCAAGTAAAAGAATTTTCTTCTTCACATGGTAAGTGAACAGGAAATGGTAATATTATATCTATGCGAGCACTGAGTTGAGGCAGGTTCCTTCCAATTACACACAATCACACACTTACAGAAAAGGCTTACCAAATCCCACCCCCACATACATAGATTGGCAGCAAGCAATTGAGCATAGCACCCTGTGGCCATTTTCCCATTAAATGTATGTATATTTTTTTCTCAGTGTGGAACATTTCTTGATGGTAAAGGTTATTTACTGCTTGCCTTTGTGACATGGCCTGGAATGCACTAGGTCCTTAATAACTGCTTGTTGATTGACTGATAAAGATAAGATAAGACTTTTGATTAAAACATCACTAAAACAAGTTAAAACCTTTTCTTAGCAGTGGACAATCGCTACTATACCTAGCACCAAAAGGTACTAAGTAAATGATTGCTGATTTTGTTACTGAGTGTGGCTCAATCTCTCCTTTTCACCAACCTTCTCTCATTTCTCTCCCTTGATACCCATTGTTCTTTGTCCCCCAGAGGCCCTCTCTCAGTCCCTAACCAAACATTATTCATGTCATGAATATTTACCCTCTTGGGACCTATTACCTTAGAGCCCTGATCACCTACTATGTGAAAGTGGGTGATAATTCTTTAAAGCTATAAGTACGTCAGGTCACAGAGGCCTGAGAAAAAGGGAAAATCAGATTTATCACAATTCAGCCTCTCCTTTCTTGCTTGTCTGTTCTTTAGTTTCTCTTTTGTTATCTTCTGTCAGACCTAGAGGCCTAAGGGCTACCCGAGTCTTACCTTACCTATCGCAGGTCTTCGGCTGGCCAAACTGGATAAACATATGAGAGAAGAGACTTTCCAGAGTCAAACAAGGGTTAGGCTTTATTCAGGGTCTTGGTTACATGTGCAGGGGGAATTCTTCCTGAGGAGAGAGGAATTTCCCAAGGAGGCAAAGATCTTACAGTAAGAGAATGGAAATGGAAGTGGGAGAGGGAAGAGGGGAGAGGGGAGAGGAAAGAGAGGAGAGAGGGAAGAGGGGCCTTTTGTCCTCTAAGGGCCCCTCAGCGCTAAGAGCACCTTCAGGCTTTCCTGACCCTACTTAAGCTCTCCCGCCACATAGTTTGCACGTGAATACCGGGTGTGCTCTCAGCCTTTTGTTTGTCAACAACAGGTGTGCTCAGACTCTGGGCCAATCTCGAGGGCGGGATGCTCTCCCCAGCACGTATCCCACAGAGAAGAGGCGGAGTTGCACGAGATAGCCCAGGTCTCACACCTCAATTCCCAGCTGTTCCCTGGGGGGCCTCATGAGAACTCTGAGGTTAGAAGTCCTCACTTTTACCTGCCCGAGACTGTCCACATGGAACTGAGCTTACACCCCCAACAATCTTCATATTGAAAAACTTTCTTTCCTCCATTTTCACCTGTGTTGAAGTTCAAGTTTCATATTATTTCTTTAAAAACATTAGAGAACTGTTCTTTCCCCTTCGTATTACCTTTTATTTTTTCTTTTTCTATTCATAGAGTGAATTCATTAAATATTTCTTCCCTCATTCCCCTTTCCTTTCTAACTGATCCCCTTTGCTTTTATTTATCCAATTGTTAATAAGTTATAAAGTTTCATAGCCAAAGTCCAATGATCCTGCTAATAATCTTGAGAATAAATATTAATATTCTTTTAATCTTGATCCTAGCATGAAGTCATATATCCCAACAGAGAGAATCCAAGGCAGAGTCTGGAGTTTGAGTTGTCTCCTGAATACTTTGACTAGATACTTTGATTAGATTCATTCTTCTGGTGTTTAAATGGGTAGTTTTTTCAGTTGTAAAGAATTTGAGTAGTGAGCCATAGAAGGAAAAAAGGAGTGCCAAATTTCTTGATTTCTTCTTCATAAAATAAGAAGCACCATTTAGCTTTAGTTAATTCTAAATCCTTACCCTAGATCAGAAGACCTATGCTCAAGATTCCTATGGCAAATAAAAAAAAAAAAAAAACAGTAATTGATTAGAATGGGCATGATTTTCTGTGATAGCAATGGGGACATTAAACCAATCCTTCATGCTCTAGAGTATGATTTTCAACACTAATTTTTCCATAATATTGTTACCAAAATCCACAATCCTTCATTAAATAACTTACACTCTATTAGGCTTTATGCTGGGCAGGTGATACAAATAGGAAGATTGAAACAATCCCTACTGGTAACAAGCTTACATTCTACTTGCTATCTAGTCTTACCCTGAAGGAAACTGTAGAAACACAGGTGATAGAAAAATTTGGGAACTAGTTCTAAGGCTAGGGATCTCAGGCCAGGAAATGCCTGCAACTTAGAGGCAAATATGCTTTTTCAGATTCTTGTGCAAAATTTTTAGTCCTGAAGATATAAGTATCACTTAGTTAAAAAAAAAATCAGCAGTCTCTCACTGAAATTAAATAGACGATGAGTCAGCTTTGTGGACAAATTGCTAAGACTGGCACTAAGGTGAAAATGACCCAGATTTACTTTTCCAGCCTAGAAGGCCATTTTCTCTCTGGGATTGGGAATTCAGCAGAAGACTGCAAGAAGATATGACTGGCTAGTATGGTATAGATAAAGAGAGTTCCATTTTTTGATGTATCTTAAGATCTCAGTAAAATGTATTCTTTTGCTGTGAATCCTATGATCCAATGATTGACCCATTTTCATTCTGCCAGGTAGTTCCAAAGCAGGAATTTAAACCAAGGGTTCCCAAAGTCAAATGCAACACTTTTTCTACAATATCACAATCTCATTTAGTCATTTGAGTTAAATGTGGCAAAAATATATACTTATTTCCAAACATTAAATAAACCCCTATTTGTGTACAAGAAAGTAGGTCTCAGGAGCCCATACTGAGGATATGTGTGTATAAATACACACAAACACACACACACACACACACACACACACACACACACACACACACACACACAGCAATGAAGAGCCAAAATAAAATTGCAAAAGTGGCCTAAAGTCTCCAAGAAATAGGAGACAAGAAAACTTAGGGTACAAAATGGAAAAAGTTAAAGAGTAATGAGGGGCACTAAGGCATGATGGACATAAATTTGGCCTTGGAATCAAGAAGACCTAGATTCAAGTCATTCCTTTGGCACATTCTAGCTGTGTGATCTTAAACAAATTACTTAAATTTTCATCATCTTGAATAGTTCTAAGAGACTATAAATTGCAGAGAAGTGTAGACTTGCTTTGGTAGAAAGGAATTTCCTCGTTTGGAAATCTTCTACTCCAATGAATTTACAGATCCAATCCCTATCCTCATCCTTATACAGAGTAATAAGAATAACATTCATGGCAACTACCAAAGTTTACAGAACAAGTTTAGAAATAAGATAATCAGTTCAAGACTACCCCTATCTTTCCAAAATGCAAATTAAATGTCCTGATGGATAACATACATAGCAATAAATGGCATAATTGTTCTGCAAAGGGACCCTGAACAACACTTCTTGATTAGAAGAATGTGAACTATGTAAGTGCACTCACAAAAGTAGCTTAGTAAGTGTACATAGACATGTGTGCATAAGCATATGTTTGATTTAAAAATATGTTGTCTTCAGTGCTATTTCACTTATTGACATGTATCTATGTCTTGGGGAGACCTTGAGTAGACAATCCTGGTCTCCAATCCTACTTCTCCAAGTCTTTAGTTAACATCTTCAACAAAAGTATCATATATCAAATTTAACATGTCAAAAGTGGAAATTATTATCATTTCCTTTCTAAACCCAACCTTCTTTCTAAGTTCCCTGACTTTTGGAGTCTCTACTATTCTTGCAATCATCTTAGTTTAATATCTTTTAATAGCTCTTAATTTTTTTAAACACATTTATCACCTTTGTATTCTAACAGCTTTCAAGTCTTGTTGATTCTGCTTACTAATCCTCTTTCAAATCCATCCCTTATACTGTACTTAACACAGTATTTAATAGTGTAAACCATTCAGTTGCAATCCCTGATTGGCTCTTTCCTGAGGTAATGCATCAGTATTCTAATTGACATCTTCCCACTCCAATTCACCCTTCACACAGAAGCCAGATTAAAATTCCTAAGATAAGTTCATGGCTATGTCATTCCTCTTCTTAAAAAGCTTCAGTGGTCCCTTATCATTTTTAGGAAAAAAATTCTAAATCTTCTGTCTTGGCATTTGAAACACTTCTCAATCTGGTGCCAGCTCACTCTTTTCAAACTGATTGTTTGTTCCTACCAACAGTTCAATCCAAACTGTCCCATTTACTATCCTTCATGCAGGTTATTTCATTTTTTGTTTTTGTGTGTTTCTATGGACTCTCTCTTGAATGCCTAGAATGTTCTTCTTCTTCAATTCTATCTCCAGGAACCAGAATCTCCTAGGCTCAGCATAAGTGCCTCCTCCTTGAAGAGGCAATTTCTGATTTTTCTAGCTGTTAGTACACTCTCTTTAAATTGTTTCACATTAACTTTGTTTTTAAATATCTGTGAACTTATTGTATCCCTAGAGTAGAATATACACTACCTGAGGTCAGGGACTACTGCATCTTTGTATTTCAAGTGACTATAGGTTGGCACATTTGTTGTCCAGTTTATTCAATTGTGTCCAACTTTTTGTGACTTCATTTGGGGTTTCCTTTGCAAATATATTGGGATGGTCTGCCATTTTCTTCTCCAGCTCATTTTATAGATGAGGAAAGTAAGGCAAACAGTATTAAATGGGTTGTCCAAGACCACACAGTTAATAAGTTTCTGAGACCAGATTTGAACTCAGGAATATAACTTCAGGCCCAAAATTTCAAATACTGTGCCATCTAACTGCCTCCTGGCATATAGTAGGTGCTTAATAAATGTTTAGTAAATGAATGACCTACACCCAAATTTGAAGAGGAAAAACAGAATCATAGCTAGCAATTTAAGTACTTGGGAGAAAAAAGCCTGGAGCAAAGCCTGGGGGAGCAAAACTAAAAGCATTACCAAATTTCCATGGGCCTAAAGGAGATCTAGGTGGTGAAGAGACATGCTTGACTCTATCCCTTGGTGGAAAGGCTAAGATCTCAGCACTCTGGCCTACTTTGAAAGAGATCTCCCAATGCTCATGATTCTAGGGATGCTTTCAGGTGCTGAAGATTACTTTGGGTTGGGGAGTTAATTGATAAAAATTTGATGGCCTCCACATGTAAGTGCTAAACAAAACTTTCATTTTTCCCTAACAGTAATAGGAAGACATTGAAACCTTGTGAGCAGGGAAGAGATATGATCAAAATTGTGCCTTAAGAATATGCTTTTGCAGCTTTATTGAGAATTATGAAGTATTATGAAAAGGAGGAATTGGATACAATATGACCAAGTAGGAGGTTATAGCAATAGTCCAGGTGACAGAATGGGGAATTGGACTTGAGGGAAGAGAAAGAAGCAACACAACTGGACAAGTGAATGGGTATGACTCTTGTACTATTGAAAGCAAAAAAAGTGAAATTTTGATCTAGGGTGACTAGAAGAATGGTAGTCCCCTCAACAGGAAGAGAGAAGTTAGAAGAAAGAGTGAGTTCAAGGAGAAATCTAAGTTCAGTACTAGACAGGGTGATTTTGAGATACCACAGGACTTCCAGGTAGAGATGTCAAGCAGCTACATGAAGACACGACAGAGGAATTCAGGAGAAAGTTGAGGGCTAGATATGAAGATTCAGAATTTGTTTCCATAGAGAAAATGGTTGGTTCTGGAGAAACTGGTGAAATCCTAGCAAAAGAAGACATTAAAAATATATGGTATAACCCAAATGCCATTCTCCAACATTGGACCCAGGTCTCCATTTCCAGATTATAATATAAATAATGTAAAGGCTTGGACCAAACTGACCCCAAAACACATTGTGGAACTTTGGAGAGGAGTGTGGTTTAATTTAACACTGAATTTATTTTTATTATTATTGATAGCACCACTTCTCTCTTTGCGATAGAATATACTAGGGTTTAACATCTCCCTCATTCCTTCTAATATCTTTCATGTTCCAGCTGTTTATATCTGAAAGTGAATCATTACTTTGACAGGAAAAAGTCCTCTCTGTTTTAATTTCTCAATATAAAGAATGATCAAGCTGTAGGATGGAGGGGAAGAAGTTAAAGTTTATTACTTAATTACTATATTAGTAATAAAACTCTGGACTAAATCAAAATAACAGTGTAGGTAATCACACAACCTGGAACAACATTAACTTACTGTTAGAGTACATTTAAATATTAAACGGGATTTTAAAAAATAAAATAGGAACACATTTCTTATTCCAAGATTGTTGTTTCTAATCCTTGGCTAAAATAATAGCACTCCCCTCTTTTATGTTATCTTCCTTATAAAAAGCTTAATTGGCATTCGTTGTTAACATTTCCTGGACATCTCATTGCAAAGTTAAGTATTCATTAGGATGGAGAAAGTTTCTTTACTTCTCAGTGAAAGTAATAATATTTTCATTGGAAAGTATAAATGTGTAGAATATTTTCTAAAACTAAGTAATAATATTATTTTATATGATTATATTAGATTATGTATATAGGAAGTTTTATAGTTTATAAAATACTCTATCCCATTTGATCTTTTATAAAATATCCTCACCCATAAGGATCTCTAAGCATATTATAGTACTCTTAACTCATAGATTCTTTTGAGAAAGGAAAAGGAAAGATATCATTTTTGGAGAAAAGCAAATGTAGTTTTAGAAAGGTTAGGAGGCCTTCACAAGGTGATACAACAAGAAAGAGCAGATTTGAGAGTGGGACTCACCTTTTGTAACTGGTACTTCCATTTCTAACCTACTAAAATCAGTTACAGATTTATACGTCAAAATATTAGACTTTTAAGTGACTGTCTGATGTCTCTTTCTGAAAGAATCTGTGCGTTTTGTTCCAGGTACCTTTTGTAACAACACTGAGAATTTTGACCTTTTATTTTTGGAAATAATTTTTAAAATAACATTCAAATTCAATTTTAACTTTAACAATTAGTGAGTGCCTACTATGTGCAAAGCCCTGGACTAGGATCTGGAGATAAGAAGGTAAAAAGTAAGCAGTCCTCAAACTTCAAAACTACTGTCATAGTAGAACATGCACACTCAGAGTAAGTACAAAATAATAGGAAGTGAGAGACAGAGACATAGAGAGAAAGAAGTAAAAACTGGGAGCATCAGGAAAGTATTCATATAGGAGGTGTCACCAGATTTATGCTTTGAAGGAAGACAGAAATTCTCAGAGGCAAACAAGAAAATAAGGCATTACAGCCATAGGGGACTACTCATAGAAAGGTATGGTGTCTTTAGATGGAGAATTGGAGATTGGATGTCATTTTCAGGAAACAGTTCACAATCCAACATAATTGGAATAGAGAGTATGGAAAAGGTGATAATATAAAATAAGTTGGCAAAATTAGGTAAGTGACATATATTGTGGGGTTTTAAATGCTTAATTGAGGATTTTGCATTTTATTGTAGAGAAAATAAGGAACTGTTGAATATTTTTGAGGAGGGAAGTTATTTTTGTTTTAGGAACATCATCATGGCAATTGTAAGGAGAGTGGAAGGATTAGGCAGAGGAGAGACTAACCCCAAGGCAAACGAAATGGAAGATACTGCAGTAGTCCAAGAAAGAGTTGCTGAGAGTCTAATACAAGGTAGAAGCTGTGAGACTATAGAAGAAGGGGCAGGTATGAGGCATTAGGGGGGGAAAATTGATGATGCTGGGCAATTGATTGCATTTGGGAAAGAGAAGGGGGAAGAATGAAGAGTCAGAGCTGACTCCAAATTTGTGAAGTAAAGGGCAGAATAGTAGAGCTTTTAATAGCACCTAGTTGCCTCTACTGGAGTCAGAAGATTGGAAAAAATATAAAAGATTTCTGTTTTGGCCATGCTGATTTTGAGAAATCTAAAAGACATGAATTGGAGCTTCCCAGCAGGCTAACAGTAATATAGAACTGGTGTTTAGGAGAGATTAGGGGCCTTTCTGTAATTACTTTTTTGAGACTATAGTTGGAGAAGTAAAGTGGGTGGAGAAGGGACATAGTAGCACAAAATAGCAATCTTTATTGAGATTTTTTCTTTTGGCTGTGTATAGTTCTTTATTTTTAAATCAGTCAGCTTATTATATTGAGTATTAAATTTCTGATGTATAAAAATGTTCTGATTTTGAAGTACATCTTATTGATCCAAAATAGGTTATTAAGGAGTTAATTATTACACTTTCACTAATTGACATCAGAGAAGAAACTTCCTAGGTGATTCAGAGGCTGACAGAAGGCAGTTGCCAGTGCACAGTAAGGTTGATTAGCTGGGTACATTTTCTTGTTGCTATACTGTGAATAATAAACCCTATTAGCAACACGGCTGTCTTGCTATTGCTAGGAACACCTGGTAGCAGGAAAGGTGCAATGGGCTGTGACTTGGCTTGAACACTGTAAATAGAATAGGAACTAGGCATCATCTTGAAGTCATGTAACTTTAAAAATACTTTTTTTTTTTTTTTTGCAGAGCTCGGAGACTACATGAGACTACCTCCTAGGACAAAGTCTATCAGCCTTATCAATTATCAAAGCTAACTGGGAACCATTTTATCCACTTTCCTGATCATGTATGTCATCAAAATGTATGCAAGGCAGGCATAAGGAGTAGAGGCAACTAGGTGGTCCAGTGGATGTGTCAACCCTGGAGTTGGGTTATTTTCAGGGAAGCTTATTTTCCTGAGTTCAAATTTGGCTTCAAATATGTACTAGTTGTGTGATCCTGGACAAGTTATTTAACCCTGCTTGTGTCAGTTTCCTCATCTGTAAACTGAGCTGGAGAAGGAAATGGCCAACCACTCCAGTATCATTATGAAGAAAACCCCAAATGGTGTCAAAAGAGTTGGACATGACTGAAAAATGACTGAAGAACACCAAAGGCATGGGGAGTCTTTCTGTTGGATAAAATGCTGCTTTGTTATCAGCAAAGTCAATTAGGGTGCCCTTACTAAATTCACTTCCTCCATCCAATGTATATTGGTAATCATAGATATATATGGATCCTGAGAATATGTGTGTATACAATTGCATACATGCCCCAATAACTCATAGAGAAGAATAAAGGTGGAGGGAAGCGGTGACAATTAAAATTTAAACTAAGCCTTGGAACAGTTTCATCATTCACTTGTTTTGAGATCAGTTAGTGACAGACATAGGGAAATCGTCTTGGGAGCTAATGGACAGAAAATATTTTCACTGGAGAAACAGGTGGAATATATATAAGCAGGAAGTTGGCAGGGGGGAGAGGGACAGCTGGGCATTTCACAGATGAGGAAAATGGATCTGCCTTTTTGTCACTGACAAAGGCATAACATAGTAGAAAAATATTTATGAGACATAAAAGAAAGCTGCAAATAAAGTGTTAGATTTAGGGACAAGAGAAAAATGCTGGGAGTCAGGAGACTTCAATGGTTCTCTCAGCTACATCATCAGCTTTTTTTATGCCACTGAGCAAGTCACTTAACCTCTCTCTAGCTCACCGTGAATCCTTTTTACTGTCTGTAAAATGGGAAATATAACTCTTCTGGCCAATTTATTCTTTTGTTTGACTTAAATATCCATGTCTTTCTCAGCAAAACACCATTTAAAAGTGATGAGTAAGAATTTTCAAAGAATTGTTTGATTTCCCTTTTTCAGCACCAAAAATAATACACTGGGGTTTTCATACTCTGTGACATAACACTCAGAAGGGCTTCTACACATTAAAACGTTATCTTCACCTCTCATTATACACAGCAAATGGCTGTTTCCTTGTTCCAGAAAATGAAATACAGCTCTGTCCCAGGGTGTAAAAAGTTGTAGAAGAACTTCAATTTTTAAGGTTCTATATGGAAGGTCACGATATATTATTTCTATTCTGAATAGGGTTGGGGAGGAAAATTGTTACTTCCACTCTTAGTAAGATAGTGGATGTTGAAAACTCAGTCATTCCTTTCCAGTACTTTGACAATGACTTTGGAGAAAAACTGGTCAATGTCCAATGATGGTACTGTCAGGTTATAGAAGTCATAGAGGAACTATGGAATGGATTTCTGTCCATTTGACCACAGTTACCCTCAATTTAATAGTGCCTTCAAAGATGCTGACAATAATACAAGGAAATCTTGATAGCTTAATTGGTTTCTGTGCCTCTAGTTTCTACTCTGATTCATTCTTTATGCAATTTTCATAACACTCTTGCTAAGACACAGATTTGATCATGTCACTCCCTTTCTCAAAAATCTTCAGTGGTTCATTTTTTGTTTTAGGAAAATAAAAAGCAAAGACCCTGCTATCCTGATCCAATGTTTTTTCTGACCTTTTCTTTTCTTTCTTTCTTCCTTCCTTCCTTCCTTCCTTCCTTCCTTCCTTCCTTCCTTCCTTCCTTCCTTCCTTCCTTCCTTCCTTCCTCTCTCTCTCTCTCTCTCTCTCTCTCTCTCTCTCTCTCTCTCTCTCTCTCTCTCTCTCTCTCTCTCTCTCTCTCTCCCCCTCTCTTTCCTTTTATCTTTCTTTTGGACTCAATTGGGTTAAGCAACTTACTCAGGGTCACATCGCTAGCAAGTATTTGAGGTCAGATTTGAACTCAGTTTCTCTTGACTCTGGGGCTGCTAGTCTATCAATATCTAGCCTTATTTTTTAACACAAATTTCCTTGATACTTCCTATATTCTTGTTTTTGTTTTTGTTTTTAATTTTTTAATTTTATTTTTTTAAATTTTCTTATTTAACTTTTAACATTCATTTCCACTAAATTTTGGGTTCCAAATTTTCTCCCCACTTGTCCCCTCCCCCCACCCCAAAACACCGAGCATTCTAATTGCCCCTATCACCAATCTTCCCTCTCTTCTATCATCCCTCCCTTCCCTTGTCCCCATCTTCTCTTTTGTCCTGTAGGGCCAGATAACTTTCTACACCCCTTTACCTGTATTTCTTATTTCCTGGTACCAAGAACAGTACTCGACAGTTGTTCCTAATACTTTGAGTTCCAACTTCTCTTCATCCCTCTCTACCCACCCATTCCCTTTGGAAGGCAAGCAATTCAATATAGGCCATATCTGTGTAGTTTTGCAAATGACTTCCATAATAGTCATGTTCTGTAAAACTAACTATACTTCCCTCCATCCTATCCTGCCCCCCATTGGTTCTGTTCTCTCTTTGGATCTTGTCCCTCCCCAAGAGGGTTGACTTCAAATTGCTCCCTCCTCCCATTGCCCTCCCTTCCATCATCCCCCCCACCCTGCTTATCCTCTTATCCCCCACTTTCCTGTATTGTAAGATAGGTTTTCATACAAAATGAGTGTGCATTTTGTTCTTTCCTTTAGTGGAATATGATCAGAGTAAACTTCATGTTTTTCTCTCACCTCCCCTCTTTTTCCCTCCACTAATAAGTCTTTTGCTTGCCTCTTTTATGAGAGATAATTTGCCCCATTCCATTTCTCCCTTTCTCCTCCCAATATATTTCTCTCTCACCACTTAATTTCATTTTTTTAAGATATGATCCCATCCTATTCAATTCACTCTGTGCACTCTGTCTCTATGTGTGTGTGCGTGCGTGTCTGTATGTAATCCCACCAACTACCCAGATACTGAAAAGTTTCAAGAGTTACAAATATTATCTTTCCAAGTAGGAATGTAAACAGTTCAACTTTAGTAAGTCCCTTGTGACTTCTCTTTGCTCTTTACCTTTTCATGCTTCTCTTCATTCTTGTGTTTGAAAGTCAAATTTTCTTTTTAGCTCTGGTCTTTTCATCAAGAATGCTTGAAAGTCCTCGATTTCATTGAAAGACCATTTTTTCCTCTGAAGTATTATACTCAGTTTTGCTGGGTAGGTGATTCTTGGTTTTAGTCCTAGTTCCTTTGACTTCTGGAATATCCTATTCCACGCCCTTCTATCCCTTAATGTGGAAGCTGCTAGATCTTGTGTTATCCTGATTGTATTTCCACAATACTTGAATTGTTTCTTTCTAGATGCTTGCAATATTTTCTCCTTGACCAGGGAACTCTGGAATTTGACCACAGTGTTCCTAGGAGTTTCTCTTTTGGGATCTCTTTCAGGTGATAATTGGTGGATTCCTTGAATACTTATTTTGCCCTCTGGTTCTAGAATCTCAGGGCAGTTTTCCTTGATAATTTCATGAAAGATGATGTCTAGGCTCTTTTTTTGATCATGGCTTTCAGGTAGTCCCATAATTTTTAAATTGTCTCTCCTGGATCTATTTTCCAGGTCAGTTGTTTTTCCAATGAGATATTTCACATTATCTTCCATTTTTTCATTCTTTTGGTTTTGTTTTGTGATTTCTTGGTTTCTCATAAAGTCATTAGCCTCCATCTCTTCCATTCTAATTTTGAAAGAACTATTTTCTTCAGTGAGCTTTTGAATCTCCTTTTCCATTTGGCTAATTCTGCTTTTGAAAGCATTCTTCTCCTCATTGGCTTTTTGAACCTCTTTTGCCAACTGAGTTAGCCTATTTTTCAAGGTGTTATTTTCTTAGCATTTTTTTGGGTCTCCTTTAGCAGGGTGTTTACTTGTTTTTCATGCTTTGCTTGCATGTCACTCAACTCTCTTCCCAGTTTTTCCTTCACCTCTCTAACTTGATTTTCAAAATCCTTTTTGAGGTCTTCCATGGCCTGAGCCCATTGAATGGGCTGGGATACAGAAGCCTTGACTTCTGTGTCTTTCCCTGATGGTAGGCATTGTTCTTCCTCATCAGAAAGTAAGGGAGGAAATGCCTGTTCACCAAGAAAGTAACCTTCTATAGTCTTATTTTTTTTCCCTTTTCTGGGCATTTTCCCAGCCGGTGACTTGACTTCTGAGTGTCCAGTCCACCCCTACCTCACCTCCAGATCTGCCCAGCCAGCACTTGGGGTCTGAGATTCAAATGCTGATTCCCAGCCTCATGGCTTTGGGCGAGGGCAGGGCTGCTATTCAGTGTGAGATGAAGTTCAGGTGCTCAGGTGGGGGCAGGGCCGCCTCACGGGCTCCGTTCCCTCAGGGGGTTTATGTGGAGACCTTCAACAATGGATCTGAGCTCCTGCCTGCTTTGGGAGCCCTTGTCTGCTGCTTCCTCTGCTGCTGCCTCCTGAGGGGGCCTGAGTTGTGGGGATACCCTGCTCCCCTCTCAGCCAGCCAACAAGATCCTCCCACTGACCTTTGGCACCTGTGTGTGGGGGGACCTCTGCAGTCACTGGAGATTCTGTCCCTAAAGCCTGCTTGTATCTGCTCCTCTCGGTGAGGCATCCAATGCAGGGCTGGGCTCTGCTCAGGGTCCAGTGTGCCATGGACCTTTTGAGTTGTTTTTTCAGGGCTCTCTGGAACAGACATCTCCTCCACTCCATTGTTCTGTGGCTTCTGCTGCTCCAGAATTTGTTGGGAGTTTTTCTTTACAGGTATTTTATGGGTTGTGGGTTCGGAGCTAGCATATGTATCTTTCTACTCTGCCATCTTGGCTCCTCCGATACTTCCTATATTCTTGTAAAACTTATCTACTAACTATGCTCTGAACTTGTCATGTCATCCTCTATCTTTTTACATTCACAAAAGCTCTCCTCATGTGCACACTATATTTTCCCTTTATCACTAGCTTTGAGAATTCCAATCTTCCTTGAAGGTTCAACTCAGTTGACATCTTAGCTTTTTTAAGTTGTTGGTTATTTCTTTCTCATCAGACTCTCCTGGAAAACTTCATCTTAGCTATTCTTTGTCCACCTTACTCCCTACATTGTATTATATTTATCTCATTATACTTTATGTCCTTCTAGGAAAATATACTTACTGAGAGTAAATAGTAACTGCTTCAATTTTTCTTTCTATATCCTCAATGCAAATTCAAGTGTCTTACATGTAAAGTGAATTAATAAATATTTGTCAAATTGACTTTTTGGAAATGCTAATCAAAATTATATCATAACATTATTGAATATAAATTTCACATTTTAAAATATTAGAAGAAATGTAATCTAATCTATGCCCCCAAAAGAATTCATACTTCAGTATAACTAACAAGTGGTAAACCAGTTTTTTTTTCTTTGAAGATACTATTAATACACATGCTAATTTGGCCCAATAAGTAACATGTAGCAGAAACTATTCTAAACAATGGGAAGACAAAGACAAAAATGGAAAGAGTCCCTTCCATCAAGAAGCTTACATTCTACTGACATTTTTCTAATAATAAAAGCATTATGCTTATAATTATCCCTCTCTTTTTCCACTTTTTACCAAAATAGTTCCCCCTCCTCTGTTACAAACAAACAAAAGAAGAAATGTTTGAGCTAATCACTAGATGAATATCAATTTTACTTCTAATTTGAGGCAAATTAAGAAATTAAATTCCCAATTAGATAGTAGAATAAATGAATGAAAGTGACATATTCATTAACAAAATGCAGTTGCTTGTGGAAATTATTAAACACTGTTACTGCTAAGCATTATTATAAAGCATAACATAGCTTACTTTATTAGCAAAGGTGTTAAAAGTGAAATTCAAAGCTCTGGTTGGCAGTGAAAAATATGACTAACATGAAAAAACATCTTGAGGCATTTGGGAGATAACAAGGAAAACAAAGTAGAGTCACTCATGTAACATAAAGGTAAATAAAAAAGATTTAGGGCATGATTAAAATTAAAATATTCTGTATCTTTTATGCATTAAACTGGGATAATGTTTCAATTTCAAGAAAAATATCATAAAATTGTTTTTAGATAAAATATAACCACCATTTCCCATTAGCATTCATAAATGAGTCCAGGAGTTAAAAATATGGCAAAAATGGGGGTAGGGAGTTAGTTCGTGAAGGATTTGATATATTAAATAAGCAAAATCATTTCTAAAGTGCAGTTCTCTGTGAGTAAAATGAAATCACAGCTGAATTATAGCAGACTGATTCAAGGGTTGAATGGCAAAAAATAAATTATCTCAACATGTCTACAAAGTGATATGTATCTTGGTATTTTCTCTTTTATCAATTATTTTTATGTGGAAAATGACATCATTTTCCCTAGGAATGAAGTCCTGAAGTTAAGTTAAGATTTGCTGATCACCCATAAAGCACACAGTATGGACCTTGGTGCCGTAGGTTTTTTCAAGTGGTGAATTCTTTAGTTTTAGTAACTGACTAAATTTCCATATTGTGTGTGAGTATATTACTATTGCAGTTCTGCTCTGTGTGTTTCTGTAATGTCTCTGTCTTAGAATATTAGACAGTGAAGGCATATTCTTTAAGGATTCTGTGTATCCAATTACCTAGAACGGTGCAATGCACACAATAAGGAGTGGTTGAATGACAATGGCAATTACAAGGGTTTGCTATTTCTAATATTCCAGGCTTGCTGAGTTTTGTAATGAAGACAGAAAAAACCTCTAAAGTTAAACACGAGAGAGAGAGAGAGAGAGAGAGAGAGAGACCAGTCCAACCTTTATCTCTCTCCTTCCTGGCATCTGTCAAATTTTGAGAAAGATCATTGTGTATCTACTTCCTCCACTGACTCCCTGCACCTTGGATACCTGGATCAAGTAAGGTAATATTTGTTTAACACTTATCATGATGCCTGGCACATAGTGGGTATTCAATAAATACTTCTTCCCTGCCTTTCTCCCTACTTTTGCAATCTATCTTCTCTTAAAAGTATCCAATCAGCTCTTTATTGCCAAATACAAGAGCCTTTTATAGTCATAGAATTTCCATATTGGAAGGAAAAAGTCACTGAGTTTAATCCATATTCAAGCAGAAATCCTCTACAACATCCCTAGTGTGTGCTGATCCAACTTCACCTTGAAGATCTCCACTTATGGATGATTCACTGCTTTTTAATACTCTACCTTGAGACAACTGATAGTGAGGAGGTTTCTCTTTAACAAGGCTAAATCTTCCCCACTTAAACTTTTACCCTTTGCTCTTATTTCTGCCTTCTGGGATCACACAGAACAAGTTTGGTTTCTGTTACAGCCCTTCAGTTGCTTTAGGAAAGTTATCTTATGCTCCCTAGGCCTTTTCATCTGCAGATTGTGTTGTTAATTCCTTCAATCAAATCCTAGTATCTTATACTTGTGTCACCCAACATGCCTCTCCATCTAGTTAACCCATTTCATATCATTCAAAAACTTGATAATCATGTTTTCTGTCCCTTTGTCCAAGTCATTACCAAAACCATTGAGTAGCATAAATATTTGATATTTTCAGAACTTGGGGCATGGACTCCATTTCTTGTCCCTTGTCTCTGTTTTCAAATACATAACTCTTTTCACACACTTCTCCTAAAGAGTGGTGGAAATAAGGAGAAGGTGATGGATTCTTTGTCATCAGCAGGCCTCTACTGTCATTATATTTGAAACTGTTGATTAACTTATTTTTTTTAAGATTCTCTCCTTTGTATTTTTTGATTCTTCATTATCTTGGATCTTTTCCTTCCCCTCTAAAGACATTTTACAATTTTCTTCATGGATTCATTGACCTGCCCCTTTGATGAAGAGCCCCCATTTACCATTGACCCTCTTTTCTTCTCTATCTACATCTCTTCCATTGTTAATTGCTTCCACTTCTGTCATATCACACCTCACCTCAACTTGTGAAACATCTATTTCTCTAAGAAAAAAATAATTTCATTTCTGGGCTTTCTATTGTAAATTTCAGGTATTTTTATATTTCATATCTTTCTAATCTCCCAACAATTGCACTTTTCAATAAGTTTTACTTTCAAAAGTATGATTTCCAAATCAAAATTCAGACCCTTGTGCTTATTTTTTAAATATTTGACCAATGGTTTATCTTCTTACTGTTTTGATATGCTTAGAAATTTCAGAACCAGATATATTTATTAAATATTTACTGTATGCAGAGACTTGTGGCAGGTATTAGTGGAGATATAAAGTTTAAACGAGGCAACTTCATCTCAGAGGAATTTATAATCTAGTTGTATGCCAGTGAACGAAATGGTAGAATTGGAATTAGAAATAGCTTGGGTCCAAGACAACTCCAAAAGATTTTTGATGGAAAATGCTATCCATATCCAGAGAAAGATCTATAGAGTCTGAATACAAACAGAAGCAGACTATTTTCATTTTTTCTTTCTACTGTTTTTTTCTTCTTATTCTGATTCTTCTTTTATAAAATGACCAATGCAGAAATATGTTTAATATGATTGTATATGTATAACCTATATGAAATTGCTTGGTATCTTAGGGGGAAGGAGGCAAAGGAAAGAGGGAGAAAAATTTGGAACTCAAAATATTACAAGGAAGAATATTGAAAACTACCTTTAAATATAATTGGGAAAAAATAGAATACTATTAAATACAAAAAAGAAAGAAAGCTTCTTTCAGAGAAAAAATAAATAGTTAAATTCAAATTTGGCTTCTGACACTTAGTTGTGAAATTTTTGGAAAATCACATAATCTCTCCATGCCTATTTGTCCACATATACAATGATGACTTTCAAAAAAGTCTGTAACTCATAGGATTGGTGTGAGGTCCTAATGCAATGTTATAGGTAAAGTCTTTTCTTTCCTTTAAAATGATATATGAATGTATCATCATCATCATCATCATCATCATCATCATCATCATCATCATCCAGAATAATGTACAAAAAGGGTTTCAGGGAGATAGAAAACAAAGTACTATCCAATAAAGACTGACATTTTCTTTATAACCCTGTTTTTGACTGAGGGCAGTCACCTTTTCTTTTTTCATTTTCTTTTTCATCCCATATGGTTTTTCTTTTTACTAATGGGCTTCATTGCAATGACATAATCACCTTTAAAGGAACGTATTGTGAAATCACATATGGAAGATGAGGCTTTCAGATGAGGAATCACTAGCAGGGACACACAAGTTCTTAAGATGCAGAAATCCTAAGTTCAGGAGAATGACCTTGCCAATGGAAAAAAAGGTATCAGAAGACAAGAAATGTCTTTAATGGACTCTTCTAATACATTCATACTTACATATAAAGAACCTCTTATAGTTTTAACTTTGAAAAATAAAACCTTCAAACTTTTGTATAACCTATTACATTATCTTTAATGAGTATTATACTAAAATGAAGGGAGCACAGTATAATTAAGATCCATTGCATATGTGATTTTCATACTTAGATTAAAACATGAAAAAAAAAATCTGGCCCACTGCTTTTTGGCAGCTGCAGATGACTTCCTGTATTTCATGTCTTCCTGGAACAAGATCTTGTTCCTTTCTTTTCTGTTTGTTGACTGTAAGATCAGGAAGGTCTAGTCTATAATAATTGTCATCTTAGTAACTCACAGAAAATACCACTGCTCAGTTCATGGCCCTAAATTGTCATTCAAAAACAAAAGCATGATGTTTCAATCACTCCCAGCATCCTCTAGTGCAACACCAATTATGTTCCATTGACTTTTCATCACTACCTTGTCCAGCTTGGCAAGCAATGGGTAAATATCAGAATTTACATTAGGATTAGGTATCCAGGTAACACTCCCTGCTGTACTCCACCACTGGAAATCATCCTAGGAACTACACACCCATTTACATTTAGAGGAAGATCACACCCAAATATCAAATGCCTCATTAAAATTTTGAGTCATACCAACAGAGAATCATCAGGCTAGAATATAATTTAGAAATAAAGTAGCATAATCACTTTTAAAATTTTATATTTTTATTAATTTATGGAATAAAACAAGAATTTCCATACTATAGTACAATAAAAAAGATGATTGCACATGAAACTGCAAATCTTCTATGCACAATTTGCTATTTTTTTCAAATAAACAGCAAAGCATCATATAAATTTCTTTTTTTCTTCCCTTGCTGCTGCCCTAGAAATGGCTACCACTGGACACAAATAGGTATGTGTATGTGTTTGTATATATGTTTAAATATATTGTGATGATCAAGTAAAATAATATATGGAAAGCATATTGTAAGCCAAGCACTCTATATATACCAAAGATGATGGATAATAATGACTATAGCTACTACTATATTCTCATTCTTATGTTTTGTCAGTGCAGATCAATGGAAACATGTGGGAATAAATGACTATTCTATTTCTATTTTTTTCTATTTTATATTCTGTGAATTATTGCATAGGTAGATAGAATAGCTTTTTATAATTGAATATAAGTATTGAAATATTACATATAATGTATATATCTAATGCACTAGATGTAGCAAATGTATGAATGTAGGTATATGTATACTTTTAATTTATATATATTTATATGTATATGTGTATGTGTGCATGCATATATTCAAATATGTCCATGTGATGCAATTTAGCTTTTACAGAAATATACACACTTACTGATCATTGCACAAAATTCCTCAATTTAGATTTAGAATATTAGTAGTCAATTTAAAGTTTGTGATGGTCTAAAATCTATAGCTCCTCCTACCCCTTTCTTTCAGCTCTTGTAATGCAGGGGCAAGAGCAGAAGGTCCAGATTTTTATATCCATATCTATGTCTCACATACACACACACACACACACACACCATTTATGTACTGTTATATCAATAGGTGTATGTTTGCATGTATAGATACATGTGTCTTGTGTGACATTGCATACACACAAACATGTGTGTATGTGACATATATGCATATTAATGTGTTTGCATATGGTTGGTTGCTGTCCTTCACCTTTGAAGAGGACCAAAATGACATCACCATGATAAAGTGAAGTTTCAGTGTGTTCAGCTGTGGTTAACTAGACCAATACAAGCTCAGAATGCTCTACCACAGGTTGGACACAGACAGTCAGTGTGAATATTTGGGGTGGATATCCCAAATTTGTACATCGTGTTTACTTGGTGCTGTCTCGATTCTGCTTTGCTCAAAGAGCACAGCAGTGTTTCTGATGTAGGCATGTCATGCTGAGCGGTCCTGTGCCAGTGTCTCCCATGTTGCACAGTCAAATCCAAAGTTCTTGAGAGAGACCTTGAGAGTGTCCTTATATTGTTTCTTCTGGGCACCATGTGACTGTCTGTCCCATGCGAGTTCTCCATAAAATAGTCTTTTTGGCAAGCATACATTTTGCATTCGAATAACGTGGCCAGTCCATCGGAGTTGAGCTCTCTGAAGCATAGTTTGAATACTTGGCAGTTCAGCTTGAGCAAGGACTTCAGTGTCTGGTACCTTATCCTGCCAGGCAATCATCAGAATCTTCCTAAGACAGTTCAAAGGGAAGTGCTTCAGTTTCCTGGTATGGCATTGGTATACTGTCCCTGTTTCACAGGCAGATAACAATGAGGTCAGCACAATGGCTTTGTAGACCTTCAGTTTGGTGGTCAGTCTAATACCTCTTCTTTCCCAAACTCCTATATGTCTTTGCATATAGGAGATATAGAAATATCTCAAGCTTAGAAAAACAATGGTCAAATTAAAATTTGCTTGATCCCAAACTGCCATACTGTCATTCTTATTACATTTTCCCCTTTTCACCTCTATTCTGCCACTGTCACCTTAGAAGATATATAGAAATACACGTGTGTGCATACACATATGCATATGTTTGTATACATACCTATTATATATACATATCATATTTTGTGTATATGTGATATCACATACATATAAGTGAATATACACACATATATGTATATATGAAATTTTATTTTCAACAATCAAAAGATGGAAAGAATATGTAAATCATATCAGTCATATATATCTGCAAAAATGTGTATATATGATTGTATATGTATGCATAAACACATATACATCTGTTTATATATGTACATTCAACCTGGGCATTGACCTTCACCCAACTCTCATCTGTAGCTCCAAGAAGCTATAGAATGTGCAGCAGCTATATCCCAGTAAAACTATCTCAGCAGATGGGCTATACCAGATTGGGGGGCATGGACAGTTTTCAAACCTGTCAGTGACTTAGGGAAATACTTTTCAGACCATTTAAATTTTAATTTCACTATTGCTTCTCTAAATGTGAAATACTTGTCTAATGACCAGCAAGGAGACATATTTCTGGAGCAAATTAATCATAACAGTCTTGTCATTTTTATTACAAAGAAAACCAAAAGAAAGAAAAAAATTGGAGCTAAAAAGCAAAGTATCAAACAGACACTTTTTTAAAGATAGAGTGGGAGGGAGGAAACTTCACAAAGTGTATTTTATTATGCACCAAAGATTGTAAGAAACTTCATATAAAACCATTGGATAATGGAGTAGTAATAATTTCTACAAGGAGAGTGATGAGATTCTTCAAAGTAACTGATCACAAACTCACGTTTGGTGACTTCAATGGAAATAAACAGGCAAAAATGTGTATGAAGTTTCTATAAGGAAGCATTCCTTAAGGAATGAGAGAAATCAAGAGAATGTGACATAAACTCAAAGTAAAACCAAACAAAAACTCAAAAAATGGACAGAAAATTCAAGTCTCTTAATCATAAGTTCTTTCTTCAAGAATAAAACATTTAGGCACTGCAAATTATGAATGTTAAATGATACCATAAAAAACCAAAAGAGTTATGTCATGACAGGCAAGGAAAAAATACTTATTTTTGAGGTGGGACCTATCCCTAGACAGTTTTCTGTGTACAGTTAGAGTTAACATTAAAATTACTAACAAATAAATAAATAAATAAGCAGTAAGAATATCAATAAATAATGAGAAAAATATGTTATTCAATTGAAACAACCTCATCCGAAATTATTTAAACAAGTAATGAAAATTTTAAAATGGAAAATGAATGAAAGAAATGACCTCAACAGTAACTCTGAAAATTTTATCCAGAAATAAAGCAAATATAAATTAATTGGTAATGCAAAGAGATCAAAAGGGGGCAAAAAATGCCTTAGTGTGTTAAACATCTGACTTCCTTACTGAACAGAAAAAAGATGGCTTCCAAAAGCAACACTAACCTATGCTGTAAACTTATTTGTAAAATCTTACCAAGAAGGATGATAGATTATTATGGTCAGGATCTTCAGAGAAACAGAGAAAGGTGATAGAGGATAAAAACAAGTCACAGAAAGATTGGGAAAATATCCAAATAAGCAAAGTAACCCCAAGTGCATTCGAGGAGGGAAATGAAAGAAAAAAGAAGAAAAATAGAAAAGAATCAGAGACAATATTATCACAAACTCTTTTCTCCATCAAAAGCAGTGGAATCACCAGATTTGAATCCCAACATCACCACTGAGGATATGTTTTAGAAAAAGCAGAACTGATCCTAATGGGAACATAAAAAAAAAACCCTACAATAAGTACATAAGGAGGAGATTCATATTAGAGGGAGTGTAGGAAACAAATAAAAACTAAAACTAAAGACTTGGAAAAGATCTTGATCCTTATTAATACTGAAATAAAGGCAATTGAGATAGCATCAATTGACTCCCAATCAACAAGGTCCTTATTATTGTGAACAATCAATGTCATTAAGTAGAAGAATTATTTGAATTCATACTTCATACTTTCATTGAGCTTGAACCAATGGTCATATTTTAAAAATAATTCTACCTCTATTAGTGAAAATTTGAATAATGTGATGAAATCACAGTATTCAATGTTCACACTAATTAATACCTGTCTGTATGTACATAATCTCCAAAATGAACAAAATCTTTATGAGAATCATATATACATTAATTGAGGGCATCCTTGATCAGGGCATTAGGTGGGAAAAGGCAGGCTAAAGGTTCCTTGAAAGATAAATAAGACCCTAAAACCCACTCTGATAATAAACATATGTTGAGGCGTAAGAGAGAGATGCGTGCTTGCCAAGTGTGGTGAGAGAGTGATATAGATGAAATTCTGTTCATATGCGATCAAGTGAAATTGATTTTCTATATATGTTATAGTCTTCCAAATGTTCCTAATTTCAGACTTTTGTTGTTGTTTTTATAGATATTATGATTAATGAATTGAACCCCAGAATATTCCAGAGTCTCTTATTAGAAAACTGCAAGAACTCAAATGAGTTTGGCCTGATTATCCATACTGGAAAGGCCAAGTGGATGAATAATATCCATTACTCCTATTTGAACATGCATTCAGATGGACACTACAGAGCTTATCTATTCATATTGTCTCTGAATATAAAGTAAGATG
This sequence comes from Notamacropus eugenii, assembly GCF_028372415.1. Classification (NCBI taxonomy): domain Eukaryota; kingdom Metazoa; phylum Chordata; class Mammalia; order Diprotodontia; family Macropodidae; genus Notamacropus; species Notamacropus eugenii. The sequence goes on from NC_092875.1 coordinate 392,277,598, forward strand.
GGTGATTATTTGGACTCAGAATTGAACAGGAAGAGAAAAGTGGGCTGAATTACTTTCAGGAAATTAAAACGCTATTTTAATTATATACCAAGTTTTTTCATGAAGGTTAATTCCCATTTCTTTAATACCAACATTATACTTGTGTTTCTTTATGGGTGATTTTTTTTCTGTCTATGCTCAACCTATGGTAGAGCATACTGAGCTCATGTTGGTCTGATCAGCCATTGTTGGACATACTGAAGCTTCATTTTATCATGGTGATATCATTTTGTTCCTTTTCAAGAACAAAGGACAACAAACAACCAACTAGTACTTGTGTTTCTACATAGTAGTGATATAGGAAATAATACTGCCTTCAAGATTTATAAATGAATATCCTAAAAGGGCACATGATCATACATACAGTACAGAGACATATGATGATTTTAAGCAATTAGTCAACTACCGTTCATTAAGTACTCACTATGTGCCAGGCACAGTGCTAGCTAGGCAGAGAGAGAGAGAGAGAGAGAGAGAGAGAGAGAGAGAGAGAGAGAGAGAGAGAGAGAGAGAGAGAGAGAGAGAGAGAGAGAGAAGGAGGAGGAAGATAAAGAGGAAGAAGAGGAGAAGAAGAAGAAGAAGGAGGAGGAGGAGGAGGAGGAGAGAATCAGTTCTTCCTCTTGAACAGCCCTCTGTCTAATGGAGAGAACTATAGCATACAAAAAAAACATTCCAAAGAACAAGAGAATGAATGCATATGTGTGTGCACACACATGTATGATAAATTCATACAAACATATATATGTATAAAATGAACATATATGTGTTTGAGTGTATCACTAAGGGATCATATCATAAGAAGAGAGTACAGGCTGGTGAGAATGACATACTCAGATAATGTGCTCCATTGGTGTCATCACAATGTGAAGAGGAAATTAACACATCCAGCACATTAAGCAGACTGCCTGTGAGAATCTTATGGAAGGACACAGAAAAAAATCCCTTAGGACTGATGAATCCATGAGATCATAGAGCCATTTGATTATATAAATGAGACCCAAGGAGGTTGTGATTTATCTAAAATCAGTTATGCAAAGACAAAGCCAGGTGTCCTCACTCCAAGACCAAAAATCTTTCTACCACAGAATAGATAGTCCTTTATAGTAAGATATAAAAACTAGACTAGGGGTGGGAAATCTGTGGCCTTGATGCCACATGTGGCCTTCTAGGTGCTTAAACATGGCTTTTTGAATGAGTCCAAATTTTATTAAGGGGATTTTTTCTATGAAGTTTGGATTCAGTCAAAGGGTTGCACTTGAGGACCTAGAGAGCCACAGTTTCCCTACTCTTGAAGTAAACTGTGTTTTAAGAAATTTCATTGGGTAGTGTGCTGATTCATATAAGAACCAAAGGTATTCATTGAGTTAAAATCACATGTACTGTAGTCCATCTTGGTTTTATTTGAAAGTTTCTGTTGGATGATGGTGGATTTCAATATTGTTCATTCTATCTGAAATCCTCCTCAGAATTCCAACTTACACAAAATTGCAAGCTAGTTTAGCTAAAAATTTGGATACTTTGACACTTTTATCCCACATTTAATTGATTTTTATATAACATTTCATAATGCCATGGGAATTGTATGAAAATCCAAGCTCTATCATTTGCCACCTGGGTGACTTTCAGCAACTCACTAAATTCTCTGGACCTCTAATTCTTGATCTGTAAAATGAGGCTTTATAACGAAATGCCTCTAATGTTTCTTCCAGGTCTAAATCTATGTCCCAAAGGGATTTATCAGTGGAGTTTCTGAATCAGTAAGAGTAGGCCTTTAAGGCACAGAGGCTAACTCCTTGTAGGTGAATGAGTCATCTTATTTGAGAGAGGAACCTTGAAACAGCTCAACAGGATTGCACAAGGAAAACTTATTAACGAATTCCAGGATATTGTAATTTACCTTTCATGGTCAGGCAGTTTTGTGAAGTAAATGGATGTGAACTCTTGTCAAGCGAGAAGCATTTTCATAATTCTTCTAATTTTTTGTGCCCATTGTTCCCTATTAATCTTTCCAGTATTAATACATGATAGCAGTCACCTGAATATTAGTACAAATTATGATCACAAAGAACATTGCTTACCATTTCTTGAAAATGCAGTCTCTATAATGCTGTCAGAGGTTGTTGCTATAATAATTTGCCAAGAGGAATGAGTTGCAGAAATTAGAAAGAAGTTTTTGACAGTGACTTTGAGTTTCTAACTTCATCAGGCCTCAGTCTCTAGTGACTGCCTTTATGACATGTCTTACCATGCAATTCATTCCCATTTCCTTCTAGGGAGCCTCAAATTTACTGCTTAAAAAATGCCTATTTCAGCCTGTGCCACCATAACAGGATAGTTATGGCTAGAAATGCACATTGCCTTAGCAACTGGGTATGACATATTCAGAAGGTAAAGTGTACAGATTGTCTGAGTAAATACTACAACCAAGGACAACAATGACTGTTTTCAGAAACGAAGCATTTGAATAATAAGGATTCAGTGCAGTGAGTCATTGATTAAACAGGTCTGTGTTTATACCCAGCTTAGTTGGGGAATAACTGTACATGATCTAAAAATATTGCTCTACTCCCAGTTGGAAATAACTAAGTCCTAAACCAAGCTTGCGCCTGAGTCACTTCCAGCCTATAACATTTCTATCCAGGAAGTGTAAGGTGCAAAGGTTTTACAAATCAGAAGTTAAGAAAGAAAGTCTGACCTATTTGTTTTCTTTAATAATTTTCCTTTGTTGTTTTACTCCTGTTTGTAGTGTAACTGCCTTCATGGCAAAAGTAAATCCATCTTTGAGGAATGCTGTGAAATTATAAATTCAATGGGCACTGAAATATTGGGAAACAATAAGAATTGTAGTTAAAGGACAAGATTCAGATTCTAACACTGAAGTATGCTCCCTGAATAACCTTGTTACCCCTTTGGACTTTAGTTTCCTGAATTGTAAAATGATGGGGTTGGATTTAGATGGCTTCTGAGGATCCTTTTAGTGCTAAATCTGTAATGCTATGACTTGCATCTTAACTACGACTGAGGGGCAGTTATGGAGTGGTTCTGAAAGGGTGACCATGTCCAGAATATGTACTGCAAACATATGCTTTAGTACCTACAGATAGGTAGGTCAGTGGATGTTTAGGAGATCAGGGAAGTGGAGGCATGAAAGCTGGAAGACAGTAGCTGCTACCAGTGGCTTTAATGAGAGCAACAACTTCTCTCATTCCAAAGATTCCTGTAGGTTTCATTTAAAAACAAAAGGGAGCTCATGGGTCCATGTCAGTGTTCCTAAACTGGTTCTCATACAGAGTCTAGATATTAGCCTATTGTCATATTTTAGGGAAAAAAGAAACATTAGTGAGAAGTGTTCACTGTAGCAGAATCTTATAACTCTGAAAAGTCTGTGTGGGTTACTTTCCTTTTTTGTCTATGATTGAGTTTCCTCTGTTGTGCATACATCAAGGCCCTAATTGTTGGACTGTGTAGTAGGTTTCATAAGTCCCATAGTTACAGAATGACAGAAAATTGGGAAATAATTCTGTATCACAACTTTAACTGAATATGCATTTTTGACAACAACTCTTAGCTTTTGCATAGTCTTTTGAGTAAAACAATAGCAGATAAGGGTATCATTGTAGTCAGTGTTCATGGGACTTTGGCAATAGATATTATAAGATATCATTTATAGCAGATTTGAAAATGAGCTCTAAACAGATCCATTCCCTGAGACAAATCTCATTGAATGAATATCTCCCTGTCTTCCTTATCCCAGGAAATATTTTTCTATGGGCAAAATGAGATTGAAATGAATATGAAGGACAGCTTTGGAAAGGGAGGGAGGGGTTGGGAACAAGTCATATGATAAGTACCAGAGAAGTGAAAAAAAGAAACAAACATAAAGAAAAGACTTTTATTGCTGAACTCATAAGATTATTGTGTATTCAGAAATAACTGAATTCAAATCCTGCTTCTTATACATAAAAGTCTTGTGACCATGGGTAAGTAACCAATCAGTTTTGCAGACAACTCTTCAAAGATATGCCAGATTTTTACAGGCATTACATTATTATATATTATAGATGTGTCATGTGGGATGCCCAGGATCAGGATGTAATCAAGAGAAGCAAGGGTAAAGACAGCATTTGCCTATCACTACCCATACTTCACAGTGAAATCATCTATGATACTTTCTAGCCCATATTATTTTCTATTTTCTATTGTTATATATTCTCCTTAATTCTAGACCCTTACTATCACATTACTTGTCTTGTGATGCAAAATATGATGTAGAAGATAAAAAGCTGAACTTGAAATCAAAAAAAGGCCTGAGTTTGAATCCTATCCTAGTCATTTTTAAAATTATATTATCCTGCATCAAGTTTCTTCATCTGTAAAAATGACTGTTTTGGACTTAATATTATCTAAAGTCCCTTCCACCTTGAAAACATAGTTTATGATCACTGAAAACTGTTTCCTGCCACCAGATTAATTCTATTGGCTTTCTCTTCCAGGCTGGTTTCTCCTCCCATTTTTCTTGATTTTTTTTCCCCCCATGTGCCAGAATTCCTCCTTATAGATCTTATACTGAGTGTAAATGATGTTGAGAAGTTCTCCACTTCATCTTTTGCAACATGGAGTGCTCCATATATGGCAGTGGTCTACTTATAGTGGTCTACTTCATGCTTAATACTTATATGTCCATATAAAGGCAAAGTATGCAAGTATCATATCAAATGATGGTTCTTATTGCCTACAGGAAGAGTGCCAACAAATGTTCTTTTATTTTCTTTTTTTGTAGATAGCTTAAGAACTGTGATTCTTATCATCTTTCACCATATTTTTTTTCTGCCAACATTACTATAGAAAGTAGAAGGGGCAACAGCCAACGGAGGGCCACTTCAAATTTTAAAAATTTCATTACCTGGTGTCCAAACTTCCGATTATGCCTTGCTCTTTACTAAAGTAGGTCCTTGGAACACATATGTGGCTAGTTTTTTGGACTTTATTTGAGGCTTTCAGCTTCATAAAACTTGGCAGAGTTTGCATTATGCTGGTCTAGCCTCTAACACCACAGAGTCACCTCAGTACCACAATGAGGAAACAGGGTTGGTTTTTAGTGGAGGTGAAATCGCAACCTTGAGAATTTAGGGGAAACACTCTGATCACCCATAACTTATTAGATTTCTAAAAATTAGTCATATGATTATTTAAAGGGGGTGACATATATAGTGGAAAGACCACTGAATTAGCAAGTCATGCATTTGTCTTTTAGCACTACTCCTAGCTAGTTATATGTCCTTGGGTAAGTCGTTTTCCTTCTTAGGTCTTGAGTTCCTCATCTGTAAAAATCTCTGCATAAATCTATTTATATCTATCTATGTCTAACTAGACAAAGATACATATACACATATACATATCTCATTCTGTCAGGTGAAAGATCTCTGGACTTAGAGTCTGGGAACAAGGGTAAAATCTTAGCTCTTCTACTTATTACTTTTGAGGTCTTATAAAAATCCCTTCATCTCTATGGCTCTCAGTTTCTTCATCTGTAAGTTGAGGATTTTGCTCTCTCAGGTCCTTTATTTTTCTTAAATCAAAGGAAAACAAAATTTATTAAAGATTTGCCACATTGGGTTGACTTTTAAGGAGTCTAAACATTTGTAATGTTTGTATTCACAAACAGGTCAGATAGAATCTCAGGTAGACAGAGCCTGAGCTGGATTGAATCTCAGTGCCTTCATGGAGGTGAGATGGAGTTTAAATACAGAAAGTCTGTGGGAAATATCTAGAGATGGTCTAGTGGTCTGGGAGGAGGGTCTAAGGAGGATATTGATGGGACTGGGATAACTAGTAATGTAATCCAGAGTGGGAAACAGCTGGATGCAATTGGGAGGTATCAGACAATGCAGGGTTTGGGTGGGATGTAGGTGGGGCAATCCAGAGGTAACAAACAATGGAAAGCCAGGCTAGGCCAAGGGTAATAGATTAGAATGTGAAAGGCCAGATTAAGTGGGAAGATTCAAGGGGAGTTCAAGGAGGTTTCCAGAGTCTGAACCCCATCATCCCCGCCTCAAACAGAGTGGACCCAAATTCTTTTGGGGTAAAGAGCAAAAGTCTCAGCTTCTGAAACTGCTTCTGCTGGTAAGGGGTATAGAACTGTCCTCACCTCAATGGGTCTTGTTCAAAGGGTATGTAGCCTGAGCAGTCATCTGAAAGTTGATGGCTTGAATTCTGGAAAAGACAAACCTGGCAGACAAGGACCAAACAGGCATAAAAGGAGTATAAAGAAGGCAATTTCCCTGGCATAAAAGACAGTTTCTTTGGAGAGAATTAAAGATGACTATGGAAAGGCCAAAACATAGAAGGGCATGTTTGATAGGGGAATTTTTTGTTTATTTTTTTTTTGTCAGGTATCCCCTTTTCTTTCCCATTGCTTCATGGGAGAGCATATTTTGAGTAAATAAAAGCATCAGCTGGCCTAGGGTGAGGTGCTAAGGTATGGGTTAAGACTCCCAAAGTCTGTCTTCTCCTTTCATCGACATATAGAGTGAAAGGTTTTTCTAGATTAGGTAAGGCTAGTGCTGGGGTGGTGGTCAAATTAGTTTTCAGAGTCTCCAAAGTTTTAGCATGGTCTGAGTCAGTGTCCTGAGTAGGGTCATAAAGGGGTTTAGCAATAAAACCAAAATTAGGAATCTAGTCTACAAAATCCAGCCATGCCTAAAAACTTGTTTCTTAGTGGAAGGAACAGGGATAGACAGGATTGTCCTTTTTCTCTCAGAGGTTAAGGAGTGAGAGGTGGGCATGAGTTCATGGCCCAGATACTTTACAAACTGTCATGCTACCTGGACTTTGTTCAAAGAGACCCTATAACCTCCAGTGTCCAAGAAATTAAGGACTTCTGTGGCAGCAGCCAAAGACACAACAAATAAGAATATCATCCACATACTGAATTAAACTACCATCTGCTAGTTTCAGGTCCTTTAAATACTATTCCAAAGCCTGACCAAATCAATGAGAGTTATCTCAAAATGCTTGGGGCAAGACTGTCCACGTTAGCTGATATGGACTTGATTCCCCAGGAAGAGTCCATTCAAAGGCAAAAATAAACTGTGAATATTCTCCATTAGGCTTTTTTTGTGGGAAGGATCGCAGAGTTGCATGGAAAAGAACCAGGGACAAGGATTTTATTCTTGTGGAATTTTTCAATTAAAGGTTGTAGTCCTTCCCAGGTCTCAGGCTTAATCATGTATTGGTTGTGAAGAGGGAACACTTTAGGGTCTGGGAGGCTAGCAATGACTGGGGTAGCAGAAGAATTGCCCTGGAATTCCAGGATCCCAAACAATTGGTCTGACTGCCTCCTACACTTTGAAGCAAACATGGGGAGAGCTAGTGAACAGAGGCAAAAGGGAGATGGGAGGTTAACTAGAGAAAATTGTCTCCCCAATTTCACCATCAGGTCCCTTCCTAACAAGGGGGGGGTAGGGCAAGAGGAGATCATAAGGAAGGAGCATTTAAGGAACAGATTCTCAACTAGGTTGGGGAGGGGGTATGTCTGGAGACATCCCTTAATATTCCCTTTCATGCCTATGACTTGATGAGTCAGTGGGCGGGTAGGGTCAGAGTAACTGGTTAAAGCAGAGAACTTAGCCATGTTAAAGTGGATAACGTTACTTTCAGCCTCCATTTTTGCCCAGGGCTTGGTGATAGAAGTAGAGAAAGTGGAAGCACTGCCAGTATCAAGGCTTTCCTGTCAATCCAAGTCTTGAGAATACTGGAGGACAGGTTACTGGGGGGTGGGTCCACCACTTTTCCAACCTGAGGAACAATCTTTCCTCCAATGTCCCTCCTGGTCACATGGGCACAGTTCCATAGGTGTTGATTCCTGGGGCTCCCTTGGGGGGAGGGGGGGGCTGGCACACCCTGGAGGGGCACTCCTTGGACCAGTGACCCTCCTTGTGGCCTCAAAAGCAGGTTTTTCCACTGCCCAAGTAGCCAGCCTTCCTCCAAGGGGGCACCCTGGAGGGGTGCTCCCTGGGTCTTTTCCTGGTCATGACAACAGCCAAGAATTGAGCATGTTTTCTGGCTCTGTGAGCTTTTTCCTCTGCTTTGGCTAGGTCTCTATTGTTGAAGATTCCAAAAGCCCTCTTCAGTAATTGGAACTGAAGTGTTTGGGGTCCCATTGACAATTTTTGCAGCTTCCTCCTAATATCTGGGGCAGACTGATTAATGAAATACATGGTAAGAATTGCTGCCCCTTCTATGGAGTTGGGATCCAAATTTATGTGCTTTTTAATAGCTCCTACTAGCCAGTCTTGATTCCTTTTCTCCCTGAGAAATTTCCCTAACTTTTTGAATATTTACTTGTTTTTGAAATACAGTTTTTAGGCCTTCTAACAGGCAAATTACCATACGGTCTCTCTCTCTTTCCTCTATCCTCACTCTTTTGATAATTCCATTCTGGGTCACTAGTGGGAACAGCAGCTGCTCCTGGGAGGTATTTTATGGAATCATTGCTAGCCATATGATCCCCAAACTTTTGGACGTGTTCCCAAATTCTGCCCTTCTCCTCAATGGTACAACAGGCAGAGAAAAGAACATGCAGATCCTTCCAAGAAAGTTCAAATTACAGAGATATGTCCCTACAACCCTCAGTAAACTTAATGGGGTCTTCCGAATATCTCCCTAGTTTCTCTTTAACCTGAAGGAGGTCTGAGATGGAGAACGAGACATGAGGCACTGTGGACACAGTGGCTTGGTTAGAAAGATAAGAAGTTTTCATGAGGAAGAGGCTGGGCAATCCTGATTGAACTGGACTGGAGTGCAAAGTCAAGGGATGGGATTGGCACGGGGAAAGATCAGTTGGCACCTGAGGAGTTGAAGGGGTTAGAGGGGGAGATACCCCAGAGACTGCCATGGGGGTGAGATCTAAGGGCTGAGTGTGTTTTGCCTCAGGGAGAAGGGCTGCAGAGGGAGGCACCTCAGCAAGACCTGTGGCTAGGAACTGAGCAAGGGTCACCAAGGGGGGAGGGGACATGGAAGGAGATACAGGCTAGGAGACATGGAAGGTAAACGAGGCTGGAATGGGTTGGGAGTAGAGGAAAAGGGAAGGGAAACCAAAGGAAAGAAGGACTGGTAAAGGAGAGGGGAGAATAGGAAACTAGGAGGGTTGAGGGAGGTTGGGGAGCAGCAGGAGGGTCTGGGGGAGATTGGGGTGGGGATAGGAGTTGGGATGGTGGGAATGGAGGCAGGGACAGAGAGGGGGCTGAAACCGTGGGGGCCATAAAATGAGGGTTATTCAAAACATCCAGGTCACCACCATTGCCCCTTGGCGGGGAGGCTCTAGCTATAAGCATCTTACAATTTTTTCTAAGAATGGGGTTCTCCAAGAGCTTGATAAAGGCCCTTATGTAAGGTATTTCTATACATTTTTCCTTTTGGAGACAGTATAATTCTAACTGTAAAAGTGTATTACATTGTAAGATCTCAAAAATGAGCCATATTTCATGGTCCTCCAGGTGATACTGAGGCCAAACTGTGTTGCAAAAGAATACCAACTTTTTTCTTTTTAAGTTCTTTAGAGAAGTCAATTTTTTTTCCAATTTTGTAAGAAACAACTCAAAGGCAAATTTTTTGAGACTGAAGAGGATTGACCCATTGCAGAGGTGGAGGGGTGGGACTGGCTGTCCCTCCCTCCGTAGAGGAGGATGTGGGAGTAAGCATTGAAAAAAATATGAGAAAAAAGTAACTCAAGTTTTCCTAATTTCCTAGTGCAGAGGAAATTCAGAGTTAGGCACACACTTCTTGATAGGGCATCTGTCCTTGTCTATGCTTTGGAGGGTGTGCCCAGGTCCATGGCCTTAAACATAGCCACTGGACTGAAAACCTGTGTGCAAGACAGCCTTCTACCTGCCTGACTTACTGGGAGCTGAGGTCAGGTCCATGCTTCCAAGGTGCTTGGAGAGCAAGAAGGGGGTAGGGAGAGGGGGAGACTTACATACCTTCTAGTCTTGGAAGAAGAACTTGAGATTAGCAGTTCTTCCTGGTCGTGGAACCAAATGTTGAGGTTTAAGGGTGCTATGGGATCCCAAAATACTGACATGCCAGGTCCTGCTTGAATGAATTTGATTCAAGTGTTCTTTAAACCAAAGAAAAAGAAAGTTTATTAAAGATTCACTGTATTAGGTTGACTCTTAAGATGCATAAGCATTTGTAATGCTTGTATTCACAAACTGTCCAGATAGAATCTCAGCTAGACAGAGTCTGAGCTAGATTGAATCTGAGACTCTCCCAAGTCCTTTAAAGCAGTGGTATTGTGTGGGGTACAGCAATCCTCACTCAATTTAAACTCAGAGGCTTCTCAAGGTAGAAGACAAAAAGGAGTTTATTACAATCTCATGAGAAGGGGCACTTCCCTCAAGACCATGGGTGGTGTCAGCAAGGGAGTACACCTGAGCAGAACAGAGTACAACATTATATAGTCCCTAAAGTGGAAGCCCACTAGCCTCTCTTCCCATTGGCTGGGAATCCAGATGTACAGTCTAAGCACGGGAATCTACCCCAGAGACAAGGAACATGGAAAGGATTGTTGTTCACCAATGAGGGTTTTTGTTTCCAAATAGGAAACTTAAGGTAAGAGTGCTGATGTGGCACAAGGGGGTGATGACGGAGAAGTGAATGGAGGGGGAGGGTACACCAGGTCACATGATGGTTCTCTTCCATCCTGGAGCATTTTATTTGCCTAAGGTGGATATTTAGTTATTTTAGCTTTGGCAAGAAGGGTAGGGCTTTTGGGGAATTCATGCCTGAGGGGTCTTCACTTAACCTGATCTCACTCAATCTCTCCTCTTATTTTTGTCCCTTTGAAGACCCCTCACACCACTCTCAGAAGACTGCCTCTGCTAAATCATCCTCCCTATCTTCTTCTCCACTATCTTGGATTAGTGTCCAGTCTTGGGTCTTTAGGACCAGGATTCTAATCAACCCTTCAGTTTTAGTCTCTAGCCTAATCATCTTTGAAAGGCAGTCTTGTATTAGTCTATTATTTGTATCATGCAAGGGAGACAAATTGAGAGAAGTATAACTCTGCTGATGGAGATGAGCTCAAACCATAATAGCTGTTTAACTTCCCACAAACTCCCCCTTTTTTTTTTCTGTATTAAAATATCTGTTTCCACACCTAAATCTAATAAATACCTCCTCACATTCTTTTCCCTATGAATTTTCCCTTCATCTATCTCCCCTTTATGTGAATATGGGAAGGGAGCAAAGTTGACTGACCCATTGACAAATTACAAGGGGGCAGTTCACTTTCATAAATACAAATACAGAGATTCAAAATACAAAGATAGATCAGTGAATTGTCCATTCAGAGACTCCATCTCATACAGCAGTCCTCATATATAAGGAACATCATCTGAAGTAGTTTTCTGGTCTGGGCTTGTTCAAGCTGTCTTCAGCACAGCATCTCAGCATCTTCTTCCCTTTACCTTCTTGTAGAAATCCAGATGTCCACTCTCCTACAAAACTGACCTTATTACCATTTTAGATGACCATTCCTAAGCTTTATACACCTATCACTCTTACAAAATCAAAATTGGAACTTTGGTCAATTGTCATGTTTATGAATTCACACTAGAACCCAGCTTTTACATTTTACATTAATTTACTATTCATTTCCCCCATCAGGAAGATGAGATTTCGCTAAGGAGTTAATAACAGGTTCTAGTACTTACAAAAATACAATAAATAATCATTTTTTACACAATAAATATCATCTCATAAAACAATTTCAACTTCTGGTCATGTGATACTTCTTTTAAAGCATTTACAACATAGACCACTAACCATTTTTCTTTTAACATTAACCAACTGAGACAAAATAACAGTAACTATGTATGCTAACCTCATAAGTAATTGACTTGATTGTTTCCATACTATTACTAAGAATTAAAAGACCCTAACTTATTGTTGTTGGTCTAAAATCCTAAGCCTAATAGATTAATTTTAGACTTAACCTCAGATGTTCCCCTACCAACAACCTATTGTTTAATAGATCTGGTGTTAAGCTTGCAAAACTTTTGATTATAGGAAATTGTCACTAAGAGTAGGGACATAACTTCATGTCAATAGGAGTAGATTGTCAACTGGCATTCAGCCAGGGTTAAAGTCTGCCAGGTGTCAGTGGGAAAACTGAGTCTGGAGAATCATACCTCAGTCCAAGCTGAACAGCCACTCTCCCAAACTTCCCATGAGGTTACCTTTTTGCAGTTCATACCAGCATCTTATGGGCTTACTGGCATCATGGATCAGTGGCTCAGGATGCCTTTCTTGCTATCCATATCTGGAGTTAGACTCGGAACAGTCAGTTAATAGTCCCATAAAATCTTAAAATAGCAAGCTCCAATAATCACTTTCAGATATGACTATAACTTCACATTGGCTAAGGAACATCTTTTGAAATAAGTCTTAAGTAGCTTACATGCCTTCCTATACATGTTCTAGTTCCTGATTAAATAACAATCATCACAAGTTATTGCTCTAATAGATTTACACCTGTTCCCCAAACTACTCTATCCCTTTCTGACCCTGCTCAATCTAAAAGAATAAGCTACACATTTGATAAATTCAAACATTAACTTCAATTTACATTCATGAAATGAATTCAAATCAAAACAATCATTTAACTGTTCCATTAATGCAAAGTACTACCAGAGGTTACCTGCCTCTAAGAAACTTAGACTGAAATTCATTTCCCCGAACTAAAGATGTCTCTGATTAATCTCAGTAATAATTTAGTCTCAGTAGTCTCAAGTTGACTTGATTCAGTCAGTTGTTTTAATAACAATTGCTTTTACATCATTTCACAACAGGTAAAGACCTTATTCCAAGTTGGAACCTTTGTCCCTCACCCCAAAAGAGTTTTCATCCTATTTGTCTAAAAGAGTCCTGGAAAATTGCACCTTGAAAACTCCTCGGCTTTCCCCACGTGAACTGGCTCTCCTGAGGCTGAAGAGTTCTTCCCTCTCACTATGCCCTATCAATCCAAATCTCTCGGTTACTGGCCACTCCCATAAAGACCACCTGGGGCCACCTGGGACTCCTTCCTCAGTCTCTTGCTAGATAGATTAACAAACTTTGACCTTCTTTACCTGAAAGAAGGTTGCGTTGACTTCATTTGAGCAGGACTCAGTGTATTGTTTTGGGGTCCCAAGTACTCCTAACCTCAACAATTCCATACAATTACAGTTAACTTTAAATACCAATCTCGTTCAATGGAACAATGATACAACATCACATTTATACTTTGATAATTGATAAAGGAAAAGAAATCAAAGTATAGTTTTCCAAAGACTTGGAAAACTGATAATTAGATAAAGGGAAGGAAACCAGTTTTCCAAGTCTTTCAATCCCATTACTCAGATTATCCAGTTCCTCCACATTTGCACTGGAATCTTTTTCTAACTTACAGCAAAAAAAAAAAAAAAATCCCAAAAACCCTCATCATTATATAGCAAACATCAGCATTTTCACTACTTATTTATAACCAAATATAAGTTTCAAAGTACCAAATTTCTATTATATCCTTTTAAAACCCCAATCTATATATAAAAAACTCCAAATTTAAAAATTGTGTAATGTTGCATCTAACATATACCCATCCTTATGTTAAGCACTTTAAACTCATAAATGCCAAATAACAATATCTTTTCTGCTTAATCCTGATAGGAAGAGCATTCTCAGGTGTGCTTGTTATTCCTTCAGGACAGATTTTAACTTGAAATAATATCAAACCTGGATTCATAATCACTAATGATAAATATTTTAGCCCTCCTTTTTTTTTTTCAAATACTCTTGCTACTGAAAGTAAACTTTATTTATAACTTCCCATAATCTCTTTTTTTACTCTGCTTCCTTAAAGAGTTGAACAGCCATTTTCCAGCTGCCTTCCCCCCTCCAAGGTCCACCAGACCAGGAGCTTTCCCAATTAACTGAGACTGAGAGGGGGAGGGGGTCACCTCCCCTGAGCATATGGTCCAGGCACATGGATATTGCTGACTCATCCTTATCCTTCTGTTTTGGAAATTTCAGGTACTGGAAAGAGTTGAAATCTCACCTGCTCTCCTTAGGTTAGCACAAAATCCAGGCAGATACCCAAGGAACCTCCATACTCACCCTCCTTGTCTGCATCCTTCAGAATCTGGAGACAGTTAATGCCTCCAAAAGAAATCCCTGAAATTCTGAGGTGAACTTGCAATTTTAAACATACTGTCAGGTATCAGAAACATTGACCCAATTCAAATCTAAAGTACAGAGTTGAGCTTTGAGATCTCATCAAATCAAAACTCAAGTTTTCCCTGCAGACTGCCTGAGGTTCATTTTCCCTTATCTCTCTTTTCACATTCAAAAAAGTGACCAACCAGGGTCTAGAATGCAGAAAGAAAGATTTTTTTAACAACTTTCTAAAAGTTTTCAAACTCCCTTATTAACACCATTCATGAAACAGATCAAGCCAAACAGTTTACCACCAATTGGCCTGCCTCTGGCACCCATAGGACTGCATAAGAGTTTTCTTCCTCCTTAAGAGGCTTTTTGGCATTCACCATCAGATTTAACTGCTGGCACACCCAATCCTCAGAGGACCCTACCATGGCCAATTTACATTTCCTCCCAGAGGCATCCCTGGCAAAACAAAACAACAATACTTAATCACTTTTCTTCTTATTTTTCCCTTTGTGTTTTGGTTTTTCATCCCAATTGCTAAGTCTATTCTCCAAGGGGCTATCCTCCAGAATGTCTGAAATGAATTTTTGGGACCAGCCACCTTTGATTTTCACTTTCCCAATGGCTCATGAGACCTTGCCTCCAAGTAAAGCTCACTCCATCTTGCTATGAGAAGTCTGGAGGGGGCGGTGGAATTTATAACCAACCCCTTTTCTGCCAATCACCCAAGGGTACTCACTTAATCTTGGCTGAGTTATCTGCTCAAACTCACAAGGTCTTGCTTGCCTGGGTTGTGCGCACAATTTACATGACTGATATTCTGGCTAGTCTTCCTGGTTGAATTAATCAGCCCAGTCTTGCGCTGCAGTCTCTTTATTTTCCTCTTTATTTTTGTTTTTGCCTCCTCCCAGTTCCTCTCTTTGAACGGTTACCCTATGGGAGTAGGCTCTCACAAACCACTTTCAAGGGCCTCTAAGAAAACCTTCATTGGCTTCTGTTAATGGGCTGAGAGACCCCTCAATTACGGGAATAGTCCTGACAAGCCCCCAAAACTGTGTGAGGTACAGCAACCATTACTCAAATTAAACTCAGAGGCTTCTCAAGGTAGAAGGCAAAATGGAGTTTATTACAATCTCATGAGAAGGGGCACTTCCCTCAAGACCATGGGTGGTGTCAGCAAGGGAGTGCACCTGAGCAGAGCACAGTACAACATTATATAGTCCCTAAAGTGGAAGTCCACTAACCTCTCTTCCCATTGGCTGGGAATCCTGGTGTACAGTCTAAGCACGGGAATCTACCCCAGAGAAAAGGAACATGGAAAGGAGCATTGCTCACCAGTGAGGGCTTTTGTTACCAAATATGGAATGTAAAGGAAGAGTGTTGATGTGGCATAAGGGGGTGGTGAAGGGGAAGTGAAAGGACAGGGTGGGGGGAGGGTACATCAGATCACATGACTGGAACTTTGGTGGTTCTCTTCCATCCTGGAGCATTTTATTTGTCTAAGGCTGATACTTAGTTATTTTACCTTTGGCAAGAGGGGTGGGGATTTTGGAGAATTCATGTCTGAGGGGGTCTTCACTTCATCTGATCTCACTGAAGTATCATACTCAAATAGAGCCAGGACTCATTGAACTATTTATAAAGAACCCTGGAGGCTGCATATTGGCTTATAAAACCACATATTAACATTGTCTATTTATTTTGTTTTTATCTCTTTCCTTAGTTATTTCCCAATTACATAAGTTCCTTGAGGTCAGGGACTTTCTTTTGCCTCTTTTTGTATCCCCAGCATTTAGCACAATCCTGGCCCACAACAGGTGCTTAGGGAACAAGTATTGATTGTTTAGGACTCCTTTTGGAGTGGCCATTGGCCATAGTGTTTGATCTCTTTGCTTTAAAGGAATATATGTATATATGTGGTATATGATTGTGATGGAATATTACTATGCTATAAAAAATGATGAGCTCAGTGATTTCAGAAAAACATGGAAAGATTTACATGAAATAGTGAAAAGTGAAATGAGCAGAAACAAGAGAACATTGTATACAGTAATTGCAATACTATTTTGAGAAGGACTTTGAGTGAATAAGTTAGTTTGACTACTAAAAATGCCCAAATTAACTATAAAGGACATATGATGAGAGATGCTATCTGCATCCAAAGAAAACTTATAAATGGAAGTATGTATAGAGTAGCTTTACACACAGAGGTATATAGATAGATATACACATAAACATATATGTGTATATATACATGCATATACATATACATATATATCCCTATTTATGTCTAATGATGGCCATCTTTAAGAAGGGAGGGAAAGAAGAAAAAAATAAATTTTTATATTGTAATATTGTTGCCTATCTGAAAGGAACGGTAATTTGTGCATCGTAGATTTGCTGTTTCATGTACAAACATCTTTTTTATTGTTCTATGTTATGGAAATTCTTGTTTCATTCCATGAATTATTTTTTATTAAAATGTAAAAAAAGAAACATTTTATAAATTTTATATTTTACAGGCCTAGTTCTTCATATAGAAAACAAAACAACATAGGTTTTCCAGAATTTCATAGTCACTCTGTTGAATTCCTAGATTCTACCTGCTGGAAGCTACCAGCTCAGTGAAAAGCAGAGGATCCATTTCCATTCATTCAACACTGGTATTGAGCTAGGTCCTAGATAAAGAAGAAAGAAACAAAGAGGATGAAGTTCTCACTTCCAAAGAACCTATTGTTTAGTAGACAAAAGACATGTACATAAATAAATAGTAGTGATACAAGTCAGAAAGTACTAAGTACAAAGGAAATGTCCAAGGTGCTTTGTGAAATTTTGAAAACAAGATTCCTTTCCAATGAAGCAAATGGGAAGGTGACCCCTGATCATTGGAAGAAGGATTCAACAGGCAGAGAACACAATCTATGAAGAATATTATGGTTTAATTTTGGTTTTGCATTAAACCTGCAACTCTCATTGTTGAAACCCTCTCTATCAATGCAAATAAGCGGCTACTCAGAAATTATAGTTTTAGAGAATTGCCTGACAGGTTACACACCATTCACACCACCTGCGTATGTCAGAGTGTGGGTGAAAATGCAGGTCATCCTGATTCCCAAGTTGGCTCTATCTCCAGCTACTGTGCAGTAGCCCCATTCACAGTTACACCCAGTCATATTTTGAAGCTGAGAATTTAAATAGTCCAATATTCTAAGAATAGCTCTGAGCTCAAATAGGACCCATCTGTTTTAGTACATTGTCATTTGCAAAAAGCTATGAGAGCTGTAGATGAAAGGTACTCTATATGACAAGGATGAAATATTATACCAGGTATGGATTATTTTAGCCCCAATCAATAAAGCTTTTCTTTTTTTGTGTTAGTGCATGGGAATCTCAAAGTAAAACTGACCTGAAATAAAAATGAAACAGACTAACCTATTTCTGTTGACTGAGATAATTAAAGCACAGAATTGACCCAAGAGCATAAATGATGAGAAGAAAATGGGTTTTAAAGATTTTTTCCATTTGAAAGTATAACTTATTTCTAGAGCTATGTCTCTCTGTCTCCACCTCAGTGCACTATTTTCTGTTGTTGTTGTTGTCGTTTCCTATTGCCCAGGCTAGACACCCAAATTGTCCCATTTCTTATCCTCCATTTCCAATCAGTCTCTAAATATTATTAATTCTTCCCTCAGAATTTCAAATCCATCCTTCCTTCCTTTCTTCCAGTGTTTGCTGCTACAGTCCTAATTCTGGATCTCATTTTCTGGACTGTGGCAATATACTCTTACTCTTGCCACTTCTCATTTCTCCCTTCCCCAATCCATCTTGGACTAAACTGCTTGATACAGCATCTTAAAATTGCAGTAATCCTTTACTTTCTCTTCTTAAAAGAATTCATATTTTCTCCCTATCACCTGCAGGAAAAAGTTAAAACTCCTTAGCCTTTTGTTTAAGGCCATCCAGAATTCATAATTCAACTTATCTCACATCTTTTAAAATCTGAATTCCTTTAAACCTGGAAGAGTTGTCTCAATATAACCTCCAAGAACACTATGAAGTTTCTGGTTGGCTTTTGGGCTTTGGCGCATTCCATTCTTACTACTTGAAATAGCTACTTAAATCCTCTTCTTCTCCTCCCCCATCAAGGTCTAGTGTAAATTCCACCTCTTTGCAAAGTGGTCAGTGCTTAGCATAGTAACTGGAACATAATTTCTGTTTTTAAAATGTTTGTTGACTGACTGAGTGACCTCTTCCATGTCTTCCTTGAGTATCCCAGATAGAAGTGAAATCTTCCCCCACTTCAACTGTATAGCAATTACTGTTAATAACACTGACATAAGCTGAAATATAACATTTGCTATTTGAGTAACCATGGTATAATGTCTATATAGCTTAGCTTCCTATTATAATTTCCATTACAGCCACTCCAACTTGAGTTGTTATTGATTTAATTTATATGTCCAAGATTTTGAAGAAGTTACTATCTAATTTGTATAGACCTTGTTAAGAATACCATTGTGACCCGTTTATTTTGATGTACCAAGTATTAAAAGGCCTTAAACAGTTGGTGTTTATAAATAACCCTTCAATCTACTTCAAGATTTATGTTAACCAGATACCTAGATATATGAATGATTAAATCAAGGTAACATGAGTAAATTTATTGATAAATTGCTAATGAAGTAATTAATAAGTATTGTGAAAATAAAATACACAAATATAAATTACAACTTAATGCCAATATTATCTAATAGACTTTATATTAAGGTGACTGTGAAATATTAAAAATTACAAATATGTAAGTTGTATGTTTATAATTGTAAATTACAAAATACAGTTGTTGTTTTTACAAAATATTTCCATTTATATTATCTTTTGCAAGCTTGCTAAACTCCTAAAAGACAAGTAGGATAGATATCATTATTTATAGATATTATTTACAAACTTATTTACAGATGAGGAAAATGAGATTGATCAAGACTGAGTGATTCTTCCAAGTCTATGATTAGTCAGGGTGGCAGGAGAAGAATTAAAATCCAGTTTTCTAGGTTTCCAGTTCATTTAGCAATAAGGAGAAGTGGTTTCTAACCCTGGTTATGCCACTGACCATAAGGAAACATCTAGGTGGCACAATAGGCCCAAAGAGAGCAAGTCCTGAGTTCAGATGTGACCCTAGACACTTGATAACTGTGTAACTTTGGGCAAATCATTTACTCTCTATTTATTCCAGTTTCTATGTCCATAAATGAGGATAATAATAGTGCAGACTTGCTAGAGTTGCTGGAAGGAGGAAATGAAATAATGATTATAAAGAGGCTTAGCACAGTTCCTGGCACATAATAAATGCTACTTAAATGTTAGCTCTTATTATTATTAGAGTATTGGCCCTCCTACTTATTAAGAGCTAGGTCATTTTTCTTTTTTAAAACCAGCACCTATCAAAATGTCTGTCATCTAGTGTGTATATAATAAACGTCTATTGATGGATTGGTTACTTGAATGATGCTAGTTCTGTGTCCTTGTCTACCTCTCTACAAAATTGACATATTGGGTAAGATTATCTGAAGGTTTCTTTCACCTCTAAATTTTAAACCCTGATGAATACTTTGAAAATTTAAATTTTTTAGGTCAGAGTTATCCTCACTCTAGACTGTGATAATATTTTTTTTTTTCATAGGAGGAAAGGAAAGGAATAAGAATTCATAACGCACCTACTATGTGCCAGATACTTTATAAATATTTTTTCTTTGATCTTAATAATAATCCTATGAGGAAGTGTTATTATTTCCATTTTCCAAAGAAACAAAGTCAAGAAGAAGTTAAATGACTTATGTGGGGTCATATGGGAGTATCAGAGGTCACACTTGAACTCAGGTCTTCTTGACTCCAGGCCCAGCTCAATCTGCTGCACCAGTTGTCTGACTCATTTCTTTATTAGAAAACTCTTTTTTCCTCAAAGTTTAAGTCAGTTTACCTCTTGTGGATCACATAGAGGGAACACACATGCACACACACACACACACACACACACACACACACATACACACTCAGAGCAACACAGACAGACAGAGACAGAGAGAAGGTATTTGTGGTGTTTATTAATCTGGCAGTTATTGTTCTAAGTACTGAGAATGAAAAATAAAACAAGTGATAATTATGGTTCTTGTCTTCAAAGAGCTTACTTTCTGCTGGCGGATGATAAAAAATAAAGGGGAGCAAGGAAATGGTTAGGAATTAAATATACCATGGCATAGATTGGCAATGTCACAGGAAGTGACATTGAAAACCAGTACCAGGCCAAATAATGTAAAAATGTACCTATCAGAGCACTGAAGATAGTTTAGTGTTTTTGTTCCATATGACTACTTGGATTGGTTACCCATTGCAGAATGTTGTTCTGTCCTTTCTAGTAGGAATGATATTCTTATTGATTGAGAAAACTGATTCAACGATTCCAAAGGAAGAACTCTGCCTTCTTTTGAACTGTTTGTTACTGTAATCACTTTTGATCTACCTGTTATTCCCATAGGAGCGTGTGTAGAAATAACTGTCCTTTTTAATAAGCATTTAAACATGGTTTAAATATGGCAGCCTGTTTAGAGCTATCATCTCCACTTATTGAAAATTTCCTTGTCAACTCCTGTCTAGATATTCAATTGTTCACTACCTTGACAGAACCACCTAAGTAACAGTCTCCAAACAGTAAATCTTTAAGAGAGACAGAAATGAATAATAAAGCTATCCAAATAAATATCAGTTATAATATTGAATTACTATAATTTGCTTTCACTTCCCAATCCCTTCCTGAAATTGTCCATCACAGGCACAAGATCTAAACTCATGATTTCAAGAGTGAAAATTGCAAGTTATTTCTCCAATGCGTTCTTGGCTGTTCCATGAGGTTTAAGTCTTCTGTTAAGGGTTAAATCAACACCTAGCATTGCCTATTTACCCTGAGATGCTTCCCTGTGTCCAATATAAAATCTCCTTTTCCATGTGTATCTCAACTGGATCTTAACTTGGTGTGCTAGAGGCTGTACTTGTATCTTCCCTAGTTGGTCCAAGTTTATTCATTCTCCATCTTGTTGGCACAAACAACAACAACAACAACCAAAAAAAAAAGAAAAAAAAAGCTTTTTTTCGGCATCTCACTAAAAGATAGATGAAATTGGCCCTCGTTAGCCTTGGGGAGCTCATCCCCATTCCTGATCCTATGAATTTCAGAGAAACAGAAAAAAAAGAGAGATTGCCTCAAATCAGAGAATATAATATTGTGATCTCTACTGACACCCAGCAGCAATCCTACCTATCATTTCTTTGCTCTTGACCTTAGAATTTACCCCAAGCTTAGCTTGTTCTGGATTTTAGATTTCATAAGAGACTCTGGAATTCTTTGAAATTCATTTTGGTGACCTGATCTTGCTTCCATATTCTATGTATGCTACTGAATCCAATTAAATTCAAGGATACAATAGTAGATCCATGTATGTTGGAATGCATTTTAGAGTTTTATTCCTCCAATTAAACAGCAGATGGCTGTGTGGGGACTAAGGACAGAGAACATCATATGTCTAGGTATAGTTTTTTTTGTTTGTTTTTTCCCCTAAACTATAGAGTGCCCCTACTGACTCCAGATTAACTTGTTTAAAAAAAAATACAGACTCAAGTATAATGGACTCTCCCTGGATCCTTTTTCTTATTGCTAAAACAAAAGTTTAGAAAAAAAGTTGACATAAAATTTTTCAAGATTATACCTGACAAATATGACTCCACTGTGCTTTCTAATGTATTTCTCAGTTTGCATAATGTCTAAAATAATAGCTTTTAGGCTACAGAATTCTATCCCTTGAATTTAAAGAAAACATATATTACAAGAGGGTTGTTACTGGATTTTGCATAAGCAGATGTATATGGAACGAGGTATTATTTCCCAAATAAAAAGATTTATTGAAAAAACATAGCCAAACTGCCTTGTTGAAAAAATGCAACAAGAGAGATTGAGTTTTTACTGCCACATTATAAACTCCTGAAAATCAAGGCTTAATGGAAAATTGATCAGCCTTTTCCTGTGACAGAGAGGAACAAATATAAACCACTAGAATATTATTTTAATCTGTTGCCTTTTTCCAAAAGGGGGAACAAGCCCTTACAAATCACAACATTGTTCAAATCTTAAGTCTCTAAAAATTGCATAGTTTGATTGTTTAAAGAAAACAGGTACGACTGATAGACTGAATATATTTCCTTTTAATGGGAGTATTGTGAAGGTTAATGAAATCAAAGCAACCTTGAAAAAAAGTAGGTGATGGATAATGTACCAAACTGTATTTTGTATTAATATTAGAAGACAGTGGCCTGATTCATTCTGTTTATTCCAACATTCAAACCAAGTGAAACTCCCGGGAATTATTAGAGAGACAAATTAAAACAACAGATGGACTTGCAGTTGCATGCATAAGAATGTCTTTTCAGAAAGCCTCCTGACAATTTCATAGATTCCAAGGTATTCTATTTAATTTCAAATAAAGAACATTGCCATTTCCCCTACTTGGCTGTCAATCTCACAAGGCCCCAAAGAAAATTATTTCAAAACATCATGGAAGCATTTTTTCCTTTTTTTTTTTGTACAACACATCTTATAAAATAGATATGATTCTCTTTTTAATGGTAGGAAGAATGATCAAATACAGGTGAATTCTGGTATACTAAAGTAGGCATCTGCATTTACTACTATAGGAGAGGAACTATTTTTATGGAGAACACTTCCCAGTATACATTAAGGAGAAAGTATCATTTTTTCCTAGATTATTCTTCCTAGTGAGTAAAGAGCTATATATTTCTCTGCCTGTAAATTACTGAATTAAATCCAAGTCATTTAAACTTTGGCAGCATCAGCACCTGGCCTTGTGAAGGATTTGGGGTCTAATGACACCATTCTGTTAAGACTGATTTTGGTGGGCAGGGAACTACTGAAGTGTGCCTGAGTCATCTTTTTCAGGGAAGTTTAGCTATGATTAGGGGAAGGAAGCCCAAATGCCAGAGCTTTAGAAAAGAAAAAATTCTCCTCCTATGGAGAATCATAGGAAAATGGTATTTTTTCACAAGTATATTTTTTAAAAGCAATTTAAAAGTAAGAGGTAAGTAAACTACTGTATGCCTTCCCCAAGGCTATGTTATTTTCAATTTAAGAATAGGGAAATTAAATACAAAGATCACCAAGTCAAATAATAATGATAATATATTTATAATAATAAAAATATGCTGATAAAGTACTTTACTTCCATACCTTTTCCCTCAGTGAGTAAGAAGTGACAGATAATGTACCCAAATATGGGCTACAAACATGGCTCCTTTTATTCTGTCTACTCACATCTTCAATATTATAAGAATATTCAGCTCCTTGACAATATTATAGATTTCAGGGTCTAGTTACCCTTCTCTTACTTCTGAGACTTTCTGCCCAGAGTGAAGACAAGTAAGACTGTATGTATAATATCACATATTGTACTATACATGATATATAACATTACAATGTAATGCAACATCATATATGATGTATGTATACACACATATGTATATATGCATGTGTGTATGTATATGTGTATACACACACACACACACATATATACACACATATCCAAGGAGAATCAAAAATGTTAGCACTGGAAGGAGCCTTAAGAATCAACTTTCAAATCCTTTCATTTTATAGATGAAACTTTGGGCCAGAGGAGTTTGGACTTACACAAGGTATCATCCCACATGCCACTCTAGGATTAAAACCCTGGTCTCCTTCCAATCCTGTACATTTTACACTATATTACTGTCTTTGAAATTTGAGTCAAATGGGAATAAAGGAGCAAAATATGATCAAAATTAGCAGCTCCAAAATGGAGTGATCAAGCTCAAGCAGGCATAACGTGACTGCCTGAAAACCTGGGGTGTGAATACAACCTGAGATGAATGATAAGGATTGATTCCTAGCTAAATGTAAAACATAGTAAGATTTTTCAGTAATATACCTTAAATACAATCAACTGTGCATTCAGTTGAAATTTGATTGGATAATTCCTATAAGTTTAAATCACTGGCTCAGGAAAAGAATAGGATAATTTTTCAGGCTTCTTATTTCCAAATCTGCACATAGTCATTTTGCTTATCAATTTGAAATGTATCTAGTGCTGTGTATGTATTTCATACAACTCTGCGTATGTTTGCTACACAATGGCTTTACTAAAAGTGATTTCCCCACAATAGACCACAGGTTTTCTTTCTGGCTTCTTTCTTGAATATTTTGTCTTGTGGATGTCTAGGCATCTCTATTGTATTCCATTCCTTCACTGAATTTACTGTCTATAGTATGTAGCTTGGTAGATAACTGTAGGCTGTTCTCTCTCTCTCTCTCTCTCTCTCTCTCTCTCTCTCTCTCTCTCTCTCTCTCTCCCTTCTTTTTTAGTTTAAAGTGCTTTCAAGTCTTCAGCCAATCAAAATCTAGTCCATGCCTGCATTTGAGTCTACCATTCCTATATTTCAAAATATGGTCCACAAACACAAATTCCATTCTCATATGCTATCTTCTTAATCAGTTCTTCAACTTCCAAGTCTTCTACTCTCTTCCAAAGCCCTTGCCTTGCTCAGCAGTAAGGAAAGAATCAGTGATGTCACATATATAGCATTGAATATGACAAAAAAAGGAAGGAATGAATCTTCTAATTTTGCTCATTTTTAGAACTATTTCTGAGGTGTTAGTATCTTGACTTTTTCATATAGGTCAATAAATGTTGATAGAACACTAGAAAATTCAGCAAAATCTAATGTAAAGGGTATAGTATTTGAACTCAAAAAAAAACCTGAACCTCAGTTTTCTCATCTGCAAATCAAGGAGTTGGCTTAAATGACTAAGCTATTTTATAGAACCCTAATTATAAAATTAGTTTCAAACTTGGCAATGGTAGCTATATGAGAAGTATCTGTGGTAGCTTCATGAGGTAGCCATGTGAATATAATGGTTTACCAAATTACAGCAAACTGAAGTTAGTATGGTTAAGTCCATAGAAGGGCAAATGTCCTAACAGAAAGAAAGAATCATTAAAGGCTTTGGATTTTACAATTTGGTTTGATCTTTGTCAAAAATAAATGTGTCTGGGGAGGAGCCAAGATGGCGGCGTAGAAAGACACACATATGCTAGCTCCAAACCCACAGCCCATAAATTACCTGTAAAGAAGAACTCCCAACAAATTCTGGAGCAGCAGAAGCCACAGAACAATGGAGTGGAGGAGATTTCTGTTCCAGAGAGCCCTGAAAAACTGATCCGAAGGGTTCGTCACGCACTGGACCTGGAGCAGAGCCAAGCCTTGCCTTGGCCTTGTGGCATTGAGAGGAGAAGATCCAAGCAGGCTTCAGGGATAGAATCTCCAGAGGCCGCACAGGTCCCTCCACCCATAGGTGACAAGAGTCTGTGAGAGAGTCTTTTTGGGTGGCCGAGAGGGGGGCGGGGTGTCCCTGTGGCTTGGCCCCCTCAGGAGGCAGCAGCAGAGGAAGCAGCAGACAGGGGCTCCCAAAGCAGGCAGGAACTCGGATCCATTGTTGAAGGTCTCCACAAAAACCCCTTAGGGAACTGAGTCCCGTGTGGCAACCCTGCCTCCACCTGATCACCTGAACTTAATCTTACACTGAATAGCAGCCCTGCCCCCACCCAAAGCCCTGAGGCTGGGAAGCAGCATTTGAATCTCAGACCCCAGTTGCTGGCTGGGTGGATCTGGAGGCCAAGTGGGTGTGAAGAGGAAGCTCAGAAGTCAAGTCACTGGCTGGGAAAATGCCCAAAAAAGGGAAAAAAAATAAGACCATAGAGGTTACTTTGTTGGTGAACAGATATCTCCTCCCTTCCTTTCTGATGAGGAAGAACAATGCTTACCATCAGGAAAAGACACAGAAGTCAAGGCTTCTGCATCCCAAACACCCAAAAGAAATATTCCATGGGCTCAGGCCATGGAAGAGCTCAAAAAGGATTTTGAAAATCAAGTTAGAGAGGTGGAGGAAAAACGGGGAAGACAAATGAGACACATGCAAGAAAAGCATGAAAAGCAGGTCAACACCTTGCTAAAGGAGACCCAAAAAAATGCTGAAGAAAATAACACCTTGAAAAATAGGCTAACTCAATTGGCAAAAGAGATTCAAAAAGCCAATGAGGAGAAGAATGCTTTCAAAAGCAGAATTAGTCAAATGGAAAAGGAGGTTCAAAAGCTCACTGAAGAAAATAGTTCTTTCAAAATTAGAATGGAAGAGATGGAGGCCAATGACTTTATGAGAAATCAAGAAATCACAAAACAAAACCAAAAGAATGAAAAAATGGAAGATAATGTGAAATATCTCATTGGAAAAACAACTGACTTGGAAAATAGATCCAGGAGAGACAATTTAAAAATTATGGGCCTACCTGAAAGCCATGATCAAAAAAAGATCCTAGACATCATCTTTCATGAAATTATCAAGGAAAACTGCCCTGAGATTCTAGAACCAGAGGGCAAAATAAGTATTCAAGGAATCCACAGATCACCACCTGAAAGAGATCCCAAAAGAGAAACTCCTAGGAACATTGTGGCCAAATTCCAGAGTTCCCTGGTCAATGAGAAAATATTGCAAGCAGCTAGAAAGAAACAAAGTATTGTGGAAATACAATCAGGAACACACAAGATCTAGCAGCTTCTACATTAAGGGATTGTAGGGCATAGAATAGGATATTCCAGAAGTCAAAGGAACTAGGACTAAAACCAAGAATCACCTACCCAGCAAAACTGAGTATAATACTTCGGGGGAAAAAAATGGTCTTTCAAGGAAGTAGAGGACTTTCAAGCATTCTTCATGAAAAGACCAGAGCTGAAAAGAAAATTTGACTTTCAAACACAAGAATGAAGAGAAGCATGAAAAGGTAAACAGCAAAGAGAAGTCATAAGAGACTTACTAAAGTTGAATTGTTTACATTCCTACATGGAAAGACAATATTTGTAACTCTTAAAACTTTTCACTGTCTGGGTAGTTGGTGGGATTACATACACACACATGCACACACACACACACACAGACAGAGAGCACAGAGTGAATTGAATAGGATGGGATCATATCTTAAAAACATGAAATTAAGCTGTGAGAGAGAAATATATTGGGAGGAGAAAGGGAGAAATGGAATGGGGCAAATTATCTCTCATAAAAGAGGCAAGCAAAACACTTTTTAGTGGAGGGAAAAAGAGGGGAGGTGAGAGAAAAACATGAAGTTTACTCTGATCACATTCCACTAAAGGAAGGAATAAAATCCACACTCATTTTGGTATGAAAACCTATCTTAAAATACAGCAAAGTAGGGGAGAAGGGGTTAAGCCAGGTGGGGGGGATGATGGAAGGGAAGGCAATGGGAGAAGGGAGCAATTTAAAGTCAACACTTGGGGAGGGACAGGATCCAAAGAGAGAATAGAACCAATGTGGGGCAGGATAGGATGGAGGGAAATATAGTTCATCTTACACAACATGATTATTATGGAAGTCATTTGCAAAACTACACAGATATGGCCTATATTGAATTGCTTGCCTTTCAAAGGGAATGGGTGGGGAGGGGGAGGATGAAGAGATGTTAGAACTCAAAGTTTTAGGAACAACTATTGAGTATTGTTCTTGCATACAACTAGGAAATAAGAAACACAGGCAATGGGGTGTAGACAGTTACCTGGCCCTGCAGGACAAAAGAGAAGATTGGGACAAGGGAAGGGAGGGATGATAGAAGAGAGAGCAGATTGGTGATAGGGGCAATTAGAATGCTGGGTGTTCTGGGGTGTGGGGAGGGGACAAATGGGGAGAAAATTTGGAATCCAAAGTTTTGTGAAAATGAATGTCAAAAGTTAAATAAATTGATTAAAAAATAAAAAACAAAAAACAAAAACAAAAACAAAAACAAAAAATGTGTCCATGGAGCAAGAGAGTTATGAATGCCCTCTCATCCTTCACCACCCGTGAAGTGACCCAGTAATTATAATTCACATTGCTGTATCAAGTAAATGAGTGAAAAGCACTTTATTAACAACAACCCTATGAGGTTGTTAGTATAAGTAATATCTGCAGTTTTCAGATGAACAAACTGAAAGGCTAAGGATTTTAATAATTTATTTGCCCACAGCCACACAGCTAATAACAGCCCAAGGTAGCTATTTAAGCCAGGTCTCCTTGATTCAGCTCTTTTTTTTTTTTCTTAAAGAAGCCACCTCTAAAACACTGTAGTGAAAAGGAAATTGGAAGGAGATAAGAGACAACAGTAACTCCTTAATGTTTTACTTCCTTTACTTCTCTCTCTCCCTCTCCCTCTCTCCCCCTCTTTCCCTCTCTCTCTCTCTGTCTCTTTCTCTGTCATTCCCTCCCTCTTTCTCTTTATCTTCTTAATCACCACTATGCCACTGCCATATGCAGTCAAAACCATGCTCTATGCATTGAACAGATATTGCTGGTGCTTCAGAAGCTGAAGGGGTGGGGGCGTGGCGGGGGGAAGGGGAGCGTACAAAACTACATTGAACTGAAAAGGCAACTTCACTTAGCATCTTGATTCTGACTTTCCCTATGTGAGCAAAGGCAAATCACTTAACTTCTCTGAGATTGAAGTTCCTTATCCATAAAACCGGGGTTAAAATGCCAGCATTTCTTATCATAAAGGATTGTTTTGAGACTCAAGTGAGATAATATATGCAAAGTATTTTGCATTTCTTAGGCCCATTGTATATATCTGCCTTTCTTATCAATCTATTGAATAAATAATTGTAATTTATCTACAATACAGGAGGAACTGTGATGTGGCCCTGGCATTTGCGAATGTAGAGGAGAAGGCTAGATACAGAGAGACATAATTATCATATGAAAGAGAATGGTAATATGAAGTATGTGGTATAAGAGTCTATGGGAGCTCAGAGAATGGAGAGATTAAATTACTCTAGTGGGGGAAATCAGAAAAGGGCTCATGGAGAAGTTAACCTCCAAGGAAAAAAAAAAAGACCCAATCTTTTTTGAATATGTTCCTTCGTGGTAAGCAGGAATAGATCTTTGACACTGAGGAATAAATTGTGGTCGGATAGCGGGAGAGAAATATTGCTTTAAAATTGTCATAAAATGTTACTTTGTTAATTTATTTGTCTAAGTATGCTATTTATCAGTGTAAATGAAGACAGTGTCAACCATTCACCTACATTCAAATACTAGGCATCATTTCTTAACTTGTGTCTCATTCTATATGTAAATAGAGATGTTTGTTCAATAGCTTGAAGGGAAAAGGGAAATAGAAAGCAGATGTTATGATTTCTTTCCTAATCTCCGTTTTAAGCCTGGTCACCACTTCCTTGAATCTTGCTGAGACAACCAATATGATGAGGCAAAGAGACAGGAGTATTGGAGGCAGATGAAGCAAACTAGTTGCACTCGTAATGACAAGGAGAGAGAAAAGTCCAAAAGCTCAGGGAGTTTTATTTAGAAATTCCCTTCCCAAATCACTTTTCTTGGTCCTCTAGATTATATTGAGGCCATGCAGTGTTGCAGTAGAATACAAGGTGCCTTTTCTTTAAGTCTTGGAGAATAAATTTCTCACTAAGCATATCCTACAGTTAGAACAAATAATCTCCAGGAGAGTCCCTAAGAAAAGTCTGAAGCTAGTATTCTCTAAGACACCAGAATACAAGAATTGAGTTTCCTTTGTACCTACCCCCAGCCATTGTTGCTAGGGAACATGCTGCACAAGAAGTTTTACCTAAACTTAGTATGCTTTTTTGGGTCACCGAGTAACTTCTCACCTAGGTGTCTCATGGGAGAGAAGGAATAAGAGCAGGCTTCCCAAACTAGGCATCCTTTGCATTAAGGGAATCTCTAGAAACCAGTCTTGAGCCGTCTTGTATCTCCTAACCTTTTGGCCAACTGCATAGGGGGCCCTGACCACAAAAATAAATCTTGCCTGAAATAAGTCCAAGGCAAAGAAGAGATTTCTATATGGAGCCATCAGAAATTATGAGTTCATGGCACAATGAACCAGAAATGAGTATAGATGGGTGAGTTCAAGTGTCCTGAAGTATTTATTTGTGCAGTTTCCAAGTTAAAGAAAGACATTTATTAGGGTGACACAACCTAGTGGGCCCTGCTTGCATGTGGGAGAGTCAGATCAATTGACCAGGTTAAAGGTCTGGTTTAAATACAGCTTTATAGAACAGGGGAAAAGGAAGAAAGGGAATGGGAGAAGGGGCAAGCATGACTCTGGAATGTCTGGAATATCATTTTGTGGGGAGGTACCTTTGTCATACCAATAAACAAGGAGAACAGGAAAGGGGAGAAGAGTGGTTCTGGAATGTCAGGTGATTAGGACACTTTGTGAAAGCACACAAGTAAGTTCATGATGGGGGAGGAGCTTCAATACATAGTCTTCTTTAGTCACTTTTCTCTTTGCTCACATCCTACATCTTATCTCATATCTCACATCCGACTTTCTATTTGCTCTGTCTGCTTGTCTCTCCTCATCAAATAACTGTGGGGTAGAAAAAGGCACAGAAAATGTTGCATCTTTGCAGATTATGTCCACCTTCCAAATCAGTGAGCCAAAATAAGAAGCTGTGGGCTCCTGATGAGCACCTGTGGTGCCTTCCCCTTTTATCCCTTCTGGAAGGATTGCCAGATTTTTAAAATTTGTTTTTCTGGGGCTAGTTCCTAACTCCTTCTTCATTTGGCTTCTGTGTGTCCCTGTATTATAACTGTCAGGTCATTACAAGCTCCTTGAAAGCTGAGAATATTTTTCATTTTATCATTGCTTGCCAGTGTGTGGCACAGGAGCTATAAGGTTGACCTTGGCATCAGAAAGAATTTAGTTCTATTGGTGTCTCCGTCATGTGCTAAATTTGTGACCCCTATAAGACTATAACTTCTAGATGAGTAACTGATCTACACAAGTAGAGAGGATTTTCACATTAGAAGATTTCCCCACCACGATGAAATTACAAATACAAAGCTCCATTCCTCAACTCCCTAACCTATGAGTTCTCCTAAGATGAGTGAGATATGTCAGAAGAAAGGTCAAGAGAGTTCCCAATCTGGAGGTGGAGCCAAGATGGTGAAGTAAAAGCAAAGAATTGCTTGAATTCTACCCCCAAATCCTCCTAATACCTGCAAAAATTACTTTCAACAAATTCTAGAGCACCAGAAGCCACAAAATGACAGAGTGAAACAAATTTCCAGCCCAGGACAATCTGTAAGGTTGACAGAAAAGGTCTGTTGGACCAGTCTGACAGAAGAGTGCAATCCCATGTGGGCTGTGCTGGTACAGACAGGGTTGGAGCAGGCCTTAGGGGACTAAATTAGAGGCAGATGTGACAGTTTACAGACTTCTCAACCCACAAATGTCAAATACAACTTATAAGGTCAGTAGGAAAGGTCTATCAGACCTGAGTGAGAGAGTAGCAAGGCCCAGCACCAGCCCTGAGGTGGCAAGTGGTGGAAGTGGCAGTGGCAGTGGCTGCTTCTGGAACTCCCATCCCATAGACAGTGGAGAAATCAAGCAGGTGATCAGAGGGGGATTGTAGGGATGTCTTTTCTGGCACTGAGAATGGATGCTCTTGCTTTGTCTGTGCTTCCATCTGGGTCACAGTCCTTGGTTGCAATCCTGGGGTGAGGAACAGCACTGGTGTAGTGAAGCTTCTAGTAGTGAAGAGGGAATCCTTTTTCATGTTTTCAGGGAGAAAAGAGTGCTTGTCATCACTCACAGCAAAAGCACAGACCAGGAGACTAATAAACACTTCTCTTTTGATCATACCACCTTGGGAAAATTCACAATTTACAGGTCTCTAGAAATAGCTCTGAAAATAGCTGCACAAAATCCCTGAAGCTTGGGACAGTACACCCTCCACAATGGAAGCAGAGACCTACCTTTGAAGAGCTAAAAAGTCAAGTAATTGACTGGGGAAATGAGCAGACAGAGGGTGAAAAATCAGATGATAGAATCTTACTTTTGTGACAAGAACGATCAAAACATACAACCAGAAGAAGACAACAAAGTCAAAGCTCCTACATCCAAAGCCTTTAAGAAAAATAAGAATTGTTCTCAGGCAACAGGACAGCTCCAAAAGATTTTGAAAATCAAGTGAGAGATGGAGAGGAAAAATTGTGGAGAGAAATGCAAAAAAATCATAAAAAATGAATCAAGAACTTGCTAAAGGAGACCCTCCAAAATGCTGGAGAAAATAGCACCTTAAAAAACAGACTAATCCATATGACAAAAGAGGTCCAAAAAGGCAATGAGGAAAAGAATGCCATAGAAAGCATAATCGACCAAATGGAAAAGAGGTCCAAAAGCTCACTGAATTCAAAATTTGAATGGAGAAAATGGAAGCTTACTGACTTTATGATAAATCAAGAATCTATACAACAAAACCAAAAGAATGAAAAAAATAGAAGACAATGTGAAATATCTCATTGGAAAAAACTACTGACATGGAAAATAGGTCCAGGAGAGATAATTTAAAAGATTATGGACTACCTGAAAACCATGATCAAAAAAGACCCTAGACATCACTTTTCAAGAAATTATCAAGGAAAACTGCCCTGATATTCTAGAACCACTGGGTAAAATAAATATTGAAAGAATCCACCTAAAACCTCCTGCAATAGATTCCAAAAGAAAAATTCCTAGCAATATTGAAGACAAATTCAAGAATTCCCAGGTGAAGGAGAAAATATTACAAGCAGCCAGAAAGAAACAATTCAAGTATTATGGAAACACAATCAAGCTAACACAAGATTTAGCAGTTTCTACATTAAGGGATCAGAGGGCTTGGAATATGATATTGCAGAGGTGAAAGGAGCTAGAATTAAAACCAAGAATCACCTCACAAAGTCGAATATAATATTTCAGAGTGAAAATTAACATTCAACAAAATAGAGGCCTTTCAAGCATTCTTGATGAAAAGACCAGAGCTGAATAGAAAATATGACCTTAAATACAAGACTCAAGAGAAGCAGGAAATGATAATCAGGAAAGAATCATAAGTGATTTATTAAAGTTAAACTGTTTACACCCCTACATGGAAATATGATATTTGTAACTCATGAGAGCACAGAGTGAGTTGAATATGAAGGGATGATATCTAAACAGTAAAATTAAGTCATGAGAGAAGAATGCATTAAGAGAAGGAGAATTGGAGAGGTAGAATGGGGTAAAATATTTCACATAAAAGAGAAAGGAGAAAGCTTTTACTGTGGAGGGGAATTGGGAGGAGCTGAGAGGGATTAAGTGAACCTTATTCTAATTGGATTTGGTTAAAGGAGGGAATAACATAAACATTCAACTGGGTATGAAAATTTATCTTACCATATAAGAAAGTAAGGGGTAAGGTGTTAAGAGCAGGGTGATAGAAGGGAGGGCAAATGGGATGAGGGGGTAATCAGAAGCAAACATTTTTGAGGAGGGACAGGGTCAAAGGACAGAATAGAATAAATGGGGGTAATATAGGATGGAGGGAAATATAGTTAGTTTTTAACAACATGGCTATTATGGAAGTGTTTTGCATGACTGTACATGTATAATCTATATTGAGTTATGTGCCTTCTCAAAGAGGGTGGGTGGGGAGGGAGGAAGAGAGAAAATCTGGAATTCATAGTTTTAAAAACAAATGTTCAAAAATGTTTTTGAATGCAACTTGGAAATAAGATATATAGGCAATGAAGTATAGAAATCTATCTTGCCCTACTGAAAAATATAAGGGAAGAGGATAAGAGAAGGTGGGATGATAGAAGGAAGGGCAGATTCAGGGTAGGGGATAATCAGAATGCATGCCATCTTGGGATAGGGGTATGTGGAGAGAGGGAGAGGAAATTTGGAACTCAAAATCTTGTGAAAGTGAATGTGGTAAATTAAAATAAATTAGTTAATTATAATAGAGAGAGAGAGAGATTGAGAGAGAGACAGAGAGACTGAGAAAGAGAGAGAGAGAGAGAGAGAGAGACAGAGAGACAGAGACAGAGACAGAGAGACAGAGAGACAGAGAGAGAGAGAGAGAGTTCCCAATCTCACCCCAAGGGAAATTCCCAAATTATCTACCAAGACAACCTGGAAATCATGGTTGTGCTGAGCAAGCCAGCTTTCCCTATATGTATTTGAGAGATTCTATTTCTTTTTCCTCCTAGAAATGGCTACAAAGAGAGCCTGGGACAATTAGTTTTGTGAGAAATGACTATTTCTCTTTTACATTTAATACCTAATTATTGTATTTTAGCCAGAGATTTTCCCCTTTTCTAATTCCTCATCCAGAAACCAAAAAATGTGGAAATCTCTCTTAGAGATTTACCCAGGCCAAGAAGTAATCACACAGTAAAAGAAATTCTAAATTTTTACTAATGGGTAGATTACTGCTCATTGTGTTTGGTCAGACAGGTCTTGAAAAGTGTTAATTCTCTCTGTTATCAAGATAGGTGATGTAGAACTTTATGTCTTTCTGACCAAAATTTGAGTGATCTCAGTCACATACCCCAAGATCTTCATTTTAATATAGTTCCCATCTCTCATTTTGTTAAAAATCCAAATTGATTTCCATCCCTTAGGAAGAGCACATAACCTGTGACCCCACTGCCATTAAGGGCCTTTGGTCTAAGAGAGATAGCTAAATGACTATCCTTTTATTACTAACAAACTGATTTTATTAATAAAATGATTAAATTATCCAGAAACTATGTCTCTCAAAACACTTTAATCATCATAGTTAGTCTCTTAAAGAAAGAATGAAGAATCTCTCTCTTTTCCAACTCAGCCTTTATGCAGTCACCCAAGATAAAGTCAGAATCTTCTTTACCAATTAGGAGAGTTCTAGGCAAAATAATCCAGGCTTTGCTAGAAATCCAGGTTACATTCATATGAGCAAAGCAAACAAAATTCATCAATACTGATACTGGGAGCACCAAAGTGCAATCTTGGTTGAGTTGATATATTTCACTCATAATAGGAGAACTCATTCATTCTATGTATTTGTATAACTTCTCTGATTTCTTTTTGTAATCTGTTTGGAAAAGTGAATTTATAGTCTACTCAATATTTGTAATGATTTTTTCTTTACTGAGTTTGGCAAGAAGAGTCCAAGCCTTTTAGTGTAAGTTTAAGAGACAGTAGCCCAGGAAAGTTTGTTTGTTTGTTTGTTTTTAAATTCTGAACCATTTTTGCCCTTAGACCAGTAACATTAGGGGACAAGCTAGATAAAATTCCAATCCAGTATTCCTTTCACAGAGGAGAACTAAGCATTCAGCTTCATTGTCTCTGCTGCTATTCCCTTCAAGGCAAAAATCAATCTCCCTTGGAGAGGGTGGGTAATATTCTACAGATGTTTCCCCTTGAGCCACTTGTCTGTTTTGGCATACTGTAACAGCAAGCACCCTGACACACATCCAGGATGATCTGTTGGCTTTTCTTCGGAAAACAACTTAAAAGGACTTCAATAATCTTCTTTAGTCACACATACCAACAGAGAAAACACAAGAAGAGAAATAAAGACCAACAGACAGGGCTTCTAACTATCTGACCATACACAATACATACATCTTAGATCAATAGACAAATCCAACTGTCTGACCATTACATAAATACATAGTTACCAGAGAGATAAGCACCAAAATTTCGGTTTTCAAAGTCAAGGTGGATCCTTAATGGCTACCCAGAGTCTCATCTGGCACAAAAACTTTCTTCCAAAGAGTAAGCCCTCAAAGCAAAATGGCACCTCAGCATATGCATAAACTTTTCAGAGCTAGAGGCCATCATAATTCTCCATACCCAGTGCCTCATTAACAATTAACAAAAAGTATGAACCTTCCTACAAAGCAAGTTTTCCCTAA
Source organism: Notamacropus eugenii (assembly GCF_028372415.1). NCBI lineage: Eukaryota > Metazoa > Chordata > Mammalia > Diprotodontia > Macropodidae > Notamacropus > Notamacropus eugenii. Next base: position 392,313,713 of record NC_092875.1, read on the forward strand.
TCAAGCTTCCCTTAATTGGTTCCATCTGGTGCCTATTAATAGGCAGGGAAGATCTCTAACACCCATTATTACACATACGTTGTGGAAATATAGAACCTAAATGGGTAGTACACAGCTTACATGAACTCTGTTGAAAATGTTGTATACAGGAAGAAAATTGTGACATTTTTCTGCCTAATCATCATCATAGGGAAGAAAATGAAATTGGTAACAAGCATTACTAGTCCTATTTTAGTCATTTTCAAATATTTGGAACATTTTGTATATTTCTTCCTCTCTCCCCCAGCCTCATCCCTGATAGTCTTTTTTGTTTCTCATACATGGTTGAGTATTTCAAACATGTTTATTAAGAGTCTAATATATGCCAGACACTGTGCTACGTACTCGGGATTCAAAAAGAGACAAGATAGAAGACAGTCTTCTTCCTTCTAGCTAGATTCTACCAGTTTGAGCATTTACCCCAAGAAATCTCAGGGATATGTCTCATGTTTCAATAATTTATGGAGGGGGTAATTGGAAGAATGAAATATGTACTAGTGTTGTAATACCTGGATAACTTCACTGCTTTTTGAAAAACGTTAGAAAAACCTGAGGAAAAACCAGCTCCTCGGTTGTCCATATCCAAATAAACTTTAAGAATTAAGGAACTCTGAGAATGGAGAAGTTATTGTTGTACATTTGCAAAATACTGTACCATTGTCAGTGTAATCAATTTCACAGCTTTTTCCTCAAATAATTTGACAATTTGAGAAAAGAAGCAGAAACAGAATAATAGTTTGAGGATAGGATATAGTGAAGGTTCCATGAAGATGGTGAAGACGAGCATGCTTATAGCCATTAGAGAAACAATCTGTATATAGGGAGAGGCTGAGATTGGCAAAGGGATGATTAAAGGGAATATCTGCTGGTGAAGGAGGGAAGAATAAAGAGTGTAAAGTAAGTCTGGCCTTAGGATGGAGAAAGTTCATCTTATTATAAGATGGCTTGATCACACACATTTATTGCACATGTGACACATTACTATTACAGTCTAAGTTTAAGCTTACTCTTCCTATGAATACTGTGAGTATTTATGGGAAGCAGGGAACCAGATTTTTTAGTAAAAGATTGCATGAACTGTCTTTACCATGTTACCTGGGCAAATATCTTTGGTAAAAATTAAGTGAGACTATTGGATGACTGTCAAGGGAAGGCCTCTGCATTTTTTACTCAGTAGGAGAACCACAGTCTCTGAGAGTTATCTCAAGAACCCTGAAAGTAGCAATTGCTATTCTCTGAGGATAAGCAAGAGAGTAGATGTGAGAAGTCCTTTTAGGAGGCTATTGCAACATTCCACATGGATGATAATGACAGCCACTGTTGGAGTGCTGAAAGTCAAAATCAAAAAGATAGGACAGATGCAAAAGATATGATGTATGTTGTATCTGCTGGGTAATTAATGGAATATAAAAGATAGGAAGAAAAGAAAGCACCAAAAATTTGTTACATGCTATAGAAAGAAAAGATAGATGACTCAGTGGACATAGTGCTAGATCTGGAGTTAAGAAGACTGAGTTCAAATCCAGTCTCAGATACTTACTAGCTGTGTGACCTTGGACAAATTACTAAACCTCTGTTTGGCCAATCTACTGGAGAAGGAAATGGCAAACCACAAAAACTTCTTTACCCAGAAAACCCCATACAAGGTCATGAAGAATCAGACATAGCTGAATGAATTAACAATAATGACTGTGTGATATAATGAAAATATGGCTAAAAATTAAATATTTATAAAATATTCAAATCCTAATGGTACTTGAAAGTATGAAGCTAAATGAAATTACTAAGCAAAGACTGTAGTGAGGAATGGAGATAAGATGACAAAGAATAACTATGAAAAGTGTTATTCCCTCAGTCAGAGGAATCTGGAGTACATGAGTACATTGCAGATAACCCAAAATATGCTATCTGTTATATATGGCATACTTTATTTTTCACTATGAAATATACTGCTATTATATTATACAATATTGATATATGTTACATGTGTATGTATGATAGTATACAATACAGGCACTAGTAATACATGCTTCTATGAATATAGGTAGACTGTTATATTGGAGAAAGAAATGGAAAATCATTCCAGTACCTTTGCTAAGTGAACCCCATGGATAGTATTGGTATGCCATGGTCCATGGCTTTATGAAGAGTTAGATGTGACTAAACAACTCAACAAAGACAACAACAGGGTTACTATGTAGTATTTTGCAAGCAGTGTTGCTATATATACCATGTTGTGTTCATTCATGTCCTCTTTATGTTGGGCTACTCTATGCCACTGTCACCACTCTGTATTACATATCACATGAGAATTTTGTCTTTGGTTTTATAGATATACCGCCATCTTATATTGTGTGATGCACAATTTAGATGGGTTATGTTTAGGTGAGCCTCTGTTTTATCTTGCCTGGAACAGAAGCCTAAATCAATTCTTGGCTGTCTCTGAACCATGCCTGTTCATCTGTTAATGTAATAGTAATACCCTGTTCTAATATGGATGTCATGTATTGGGTAGCTGAATATAGCTTTGATTGAATTTCATCATACTAACTGGGTTATCAATGTGAATAATACAGCATGCACATTGCTGTGTGTTGTTTTTTTATGTTCAGGTTTTGGTCTAACTCAGAGTTTCACACACTTCTGTGGCAAAACAACCCCTTTTCAAAAAAGAATTATTCAGAGTCCCCTGGAAATCTTCTTTCTTTGACATTTTAATGTTTTTTCCCTAAATTTGCATAATTTCAAAAACATATAAAATGTATTTTTTAAATGAGATATCTTAAATTCAATAATTTATTGTAAATTTGTCGGTTTTTTCCTGAATTGAAATTTTGATAGTGTAATATTGCATCATGTAATCATAATGTATCATACTGTAAACAAATCATCACATGCACATATTCTTGCTGATGCATGCTGGACTTCTGGACAACGCACAGTATCCTTGCCTGTCAACATTTACTTGTTAAGACCTGTCGATGGACTTGACCACTGGTTATAACTTGCATTTTGTGTGTTTAATTGGAAAGTAATGTAACCACTATGACTTTAACTTTGTTACACAACAGATGGAACATGTATGAATGGTTGTTGAATTTTTTTTCTCTTCTTTCCTTATGATTCCTCTGCTGCCTTACTTTTATTCAATGCCCCCCTAAAAATTGCACCCAAGTCTGCTACCATTCCCCTGGATTGTTGCAGTTCCCCATAGGGAGTGGTGTCACTCACTTTGGGAACTTACTAACTTATGTGATGTATAAGGATGGAAGAATTATTCATTCTTACGTAATGAAAGATGGAGGGAAGTTCACAGTCTGAAAAGGCCTTAGGCTTTGCTGAACAAATAGATAGTGCAAATACGGTTATGTAGGTAATCAGAAGGAATATAAGGACTTTATTCTCTAGTTTCAGTGTGAAAGCTCTGCTCCCTAGCCCACCTCCTCTCCCACATGTCCCCTCCTCCAGTCATCTGCATAGGAAAATAGAATGAGTTTAGAATTGAGGAAATAGAAATGGAGTACCCAGATTCCAAGAGCCTTTGGACCCTTGATAATTAGTAGAGATGGTAGCCACCAGAGTAAAGACTGATTAAGCATAACAGAGAATTATGTATTATGCATTTGCTTATAAACAACAAGTTACAAGATTATTCACCCTATACTACAGTGAGGTCTTTCGTTAAAAGACCAAGAACTGGTAAATAGGAAGCAGGATTTGAGAAGTAGAAATGATCTTGAATTTTCCCTCAACATCAGTGCCTCAGCAACGTGTACCATATTTGTGCACTTTTCTACTTATAAATGCTCTGAATAACTCCTCAGATTTTCCTTTTATATAGCTATACTAACTGTTGGTGATGATTATTTTGATGGCATAATTTATAAGGACATACCAATTTATTAAGATATTTAATTAGAAATTTTTGCTTTTAACTAATTATATTTTCTGAATAATAAAGTTAAACACATATACTTATGAGTTATAATTTGAGTTGATGAGATGATCTCCTTGTAAGTTGAGACTAGCGGGAACAGAACAGGTGTTATGATGATGGTAAGTATATCTATAAATGTTGTATTTGCACCTTTGTCACAAACTTAAGCAAGGCAACTGAAGGAACTATATAATGCAGAATAGCCATCCATATCATACAAACTGATGAAAAGGAGTCATTGAAAGATCAGGGAAGAAAAAACTTGAAATATAATGCTTTGAAGGGAGAAAGGAAGGAGAAAGGAAAGGGAGAAAAGGAGAGAAAAGCAGGGAGGGATGGAGGGAGGGAAGAAAAGGGGAAGGAAGGGAGAAAGGAAGAAAGGAAGGAAGGAAGGAAGGAAGGAAGGAAGGAAGGAAGGAAGGAAGGAAGGAAGGAAGGAAGGAAGGAAGGAAGGAAGGAAGGAAGGAAAATAGAAGAGACAAGGAAAGGAAGTGAGGAAAGTAATTAGTGGTCAAAACACTTGTCTAAAGCAAAGACAAAAGGGAAGAAGGTTTTATTTGTTTGCTTATTTTATCATCTGTATGTCCTTGCCAGAATGATGACTACAGTCTTGGATTGTGCCTTTGTACAAGGAATGTTAGAGAACCATATTTATTGTGTTTTAGATTATTAGAAACCATTGGTTTTCACTGAATTTATTAGAAATCATATACCAAAGTTGTATTCTTTACAAATCTTACCTTAAATAACACAAATATATGTCCATGCTACTTGGGAGTTTCCTTTTAAAACCTCACTAACCATAACTTTAATAATCAGCATAGTGTTTCACTAGTATATAATTATCACTGTGGAACTAAATTGGAAGTTCTTTAGGGAAGGTAAATGAGAAACATGAGAAAAATAATAAATGAATGAGAATTTTTCACTGTAATTAAGAGTATCTTAATTTTCTTATTGAAAATCTGCATAGGGAAATTCAGCACACCTAGAGGAAAATATGAGAATTCCCACAGCATTTCTCAAATCTTTGTTTTTAAGTTGAGTCCCTTTGTCACAATCCCCTTTTATATCAATCCAGAGAAAATTACTAGCAACAATTTTGTACTCCTAAATTCTGTCCTAAAACATTCATTGGAGTGAGAAGTTAGGTGAGGGAAGAGGAGAAAGGGGGGAGATAGATGATGCAAAAGTAAGAAAATTCCAAGGGGGATAAAGGAAAATTTATCCTTTTCTACTAAAAGGGATTCTCTTACGAATAAAAGACATTCATTTTTGATATTTTCTTTTTTTTAATTAATCAATTAATTTCCAGTTTTCAACAGTTACTTCCATAAGTCTTAACTTTTCTCCCCCACCCTCTCACATCCCTCCCACAGATGGCATGCAATCTTATATGGGTTTTACAAATGCATTCTTATTAACATATTTTTACATTTGTCATGTTGCATAGAAGAATTAAAATGAATAGAGAGAACACACACACACACACACACACACACACACACACACACAAACCAAACCAAAATATAACAAAAGAGAAAATAGTCTGCTTCATTTTGCTTTCCAATTCCATAGTTCTTTCTCTGGATGAGGATGACATTTTGTCTCAAGAATTCTTTGGGAAGTTTTAGGTCCCTGAACTAGCACTATGAAGGGCTAAGTTCATCAGAAATAGTCCTCACACACTGTGGCTGTTATTGTACAATGTTCTCCTGGTTCTGTTCATTTCACTCAGCATCACTTCACATAAGTCCTTCCAGTCTTCTCTGAAGTCCTCCTGTTCATCAATTCTTATAGGACAATAGTATCCTATTACATTCATATGCCACAACTTTTTCAGCCATTTCCCAGTTGATGAGCATCACCTCGATTTCCAGTTCTTGGACACCATAGAGTTGCTAAAATATTGTACATGTGAGACTCTTTTTCCCATTTTTAGGATCCCTTTGGGATACAGTCCTAGAAGCAATATTACTGGGTAAAAAGGTATGCATGTCTTTGTAGCCCTTTGGGCATAGTTCTAAATTGCTTTCCAGAATGGCTGGATCAGGACACACAGCTCCACCAACAATGAATTTGTCTTCCAACTCTGCCACTTTTTCTCCAACATTGATCATCTTACTTTTTTATCGTGTTAGACGATCTGATAGGTGTGATGTGGTGCCTCAGAGTTGTTTTGATTTGCATCTCTTTAATCAATAGAGATTTAGAGCATTTTTTCATATGACTAAAATTATCTTTAATTTCTTCCTCTGAAAAATGACTGTTCATTTCTCTTAAAAATTTATCAATTGAGGAAGGCTTGTATTCTTGGATATTTGACTCAATTCTCTATATGTTTTAGAAATGAGGCCTTTGTCACAGACACTAGTTGCAAAAATTCTTTCCCAGTTTGCTGCTTCCCTCCTAATCTCGTTTGCATTGGGTTTGTTTGTGCAAAACCATTTCAATTTGATATAATCAAAATTATCCATTTTTGAACTTCATAATGTTCTGTATCTCTTGTTTGGTTATCAATTTCTGTATTCTCTATAAATCTGCCAAATACACAATCGTTGCTCCCCTAATTTGTTTGTTATATCAGCCTTTATTCCTACATTATGTATCCATTTAGACTTTTGTCTTTTGTATAGTGTCAGGCATTGGTCTATGTCCAATTTCTGCCACACTATTATCCAGTATTCTGAGTAGATTTTATGTAACAGTGAGTTCTTATCCCAGAAAATTGGGGCCCTTGGGTTTATCAAATAGTGTACTGCTATATTCATTGACCACTGTATCTTGAGTACATAACTTATTTCACTGGTTTACCCCTCTATTTCTTAGCTAGTATCAAATAGTTTTGATGATTGCTGCTTTATAATACAATTTGAGGTCTAGTAGGGCTAGGCCATCTGCCCTAGCATTATTTTCATTATTTCCCTTGATATTCTGGACATTTTGTTCTTTCAGATGAATTTTGATATTATGTTTTTAGCTCTGAAAAATTATTTCTGGTAGTTTGATTGGTATGTCACTGAATAAGTCAATTAATTTAGGTAGAATTGTCATTTTTATTACATTAGCTTGGCCTACCCATAAGCAACTGATGTTTTCCCATTTACTTAGATCTAACTTTATTTGTGCAAAAAGTGTTTGTAATTGTGTTCATATAGTCCCTGGGTTTTCTTTGGCAGGTAGACTCCCAGATATTTTATAGTGTCTACTGTAGCTTTAAATGACATCTTTCTATCTCTTGCTGTTGGGCCTTGTTAGTAATATAGAAAAATTCAGATGATTTATATGGGTTTATTTTGTAACCTGATACTTTGTCAAAGTTGTTTATTATTTCAAATAGTTTTCTACTTGATTCTCTAAGTATATCATCATATCACGTGCAAAGAGTTACAGCTTAGTTTCTGCTTTGCCCATTCTAATTCCTTCAATTTCATTTTCTTCATGTATTGCTAAAGCTAACATTTCTAGTACCGTATTGAATAATAGTATTAATAAGGGACGTCCTTGTTTCATCCCTTATCTTGTTAGAAATGCATCCAGATTATTATCCCAATTGCATATAAAACTTGCTGATGGTTTTAGGTAGATAATGCTTATTATTTTAAGGAAGGCTCCATTTATTCCTATGTTCTTCAGTGTTTTCAAAAGGAATGGGTGTTGCATTTTTTCAAAATCTTTTTCTGTATCTGTTGAGATAATCATATGATTTCTGTTAGTTTTGTTGATGTGATCAGCTATGCTGATAGTTTTCCTAATATTGAACCAGGATACATTCCTGCTATAAGTCGTACCTGATCATAATGTATTATTCTCATAAGTTACTGTATTCTTATTGTTAATATCTGATTTAAAATTTTTGCATTGATATTCATTAAAGAAATTGGTCTATGGTTTTTTCTCTGTTTTGGCTCTTTCTGGTTTAAGTATAAAAATCATATTTGTATCATAAAAAGAATTTCGTAGGACTACTTTTTCATCAGTTTCCCCAAATAGTCTATATAGTATTGGAATTAACTGTTCTTTAAATTGTTGATACAATTCACTTGTAAATCCATCTGGTCCTGGAGATTTTTTCTTAGGGAGTTCATTAATGACTTGTTCAATTTTTTTTTTTTCTGAGATGGGGTTATTTAAGTACTTAACTTGATCTTTTGTTAATCCAGGCAAATTATATGTTTTTGAAAATATTCATCCATTTCACTTAGATTGTCAAATTTATGGGCATAGAGTTGGACAACATAATTTCGAATTATTGTTTTAATTTTCTCCTCATTGGAGGTGAGTTCATCCTTTTCATTTTTGACACTGGTAATTTGGTTTCCTTTCTTTTTTAAATCAAATTGATCAAGGGTTTATCAATTTTATTGTTTTTCCATAAAACCAACTCTTAGTTTTATTTATTAGTTCAATAGTTTCCTTAATTTAAATTTTATTAATCTCTCCCTTGGTTTTCCATATTTCTAATTTGGTATTTACTTGGGAATTTTCAATTTGTTGCTTTTCTACTTTTTTCACCTGCATGCCCAATTCTTTGATCTCCTCTTTATTTTGTTTATGTAGGCATTCAATGATACAAAACATCCCCTAAGAACTGCTTTGGCAGCATCTCGTAAGTTTTGGTAGGTTGTCTCATTATTGACATTCTCTTGAATGAAGTTATTGATTGTTTCTATGATTTGTTGTTTAACCCACTCATTCTTTAGAAGTACATTATTTAATTTCCAATTAATTTTTGGTCTATCTTACCATGGCCTTTTATTCTGTGTAATTTTTATTGCATTGTGATCTGAGAAGGATGCATTGACTATCTCTGTTTTTCTGCTCTGGATTGTGAGGTTTTTATGTCCTAGTACATAGTCAGTTTTTGCATATGTGCCATGAACCATGGCGAAAAAGGTATATTCCTTTCTATTCCCACTCAATTTTCTCCTGTTCACCTTTTTATGCCTCTCTTGAGACTTGTATTTTAAAGTCACATTTTCTATTGAACTGTGGCCTTTTCACCAGGAAGGTTTGGAAATCTCTTATTTCATTGAATGTCCTTCTCCTTGCCTGAAATATTACTCTCAATTTTGCCACATAATTGATGCTTGGCTGTAGTCCCTGCTCTTTTGCCTTATGGAATATCACATTCCAATCCCTCTGACCTTTTAATGTGGAAGCTACAAGATCTTGTGTGATTCTGACTCTAGCTCCTCAATATTTGATTTTTTTTCTTCCTGGCTGCAGTATTTTCTCGCTTTTAATTTGTCCAATTATTCCATTTAGGTTCTGCATCTCCTTATCAATTTACCCAATTATCTTTTCAAGTCCTTCTGTGAATTTTTTTTTCATATTTTTGAAATCATTGGCCAATTTTTCTTCTACCTCTCTATTTTGGTTTTTAAAATTCTCCTTGAGCTCTTCCAAACATGTTCTTTAGGTTGGAGACCAGTTCATATTCCTTTCTGAAGTTTCTGGTGGGAGTACACTCTCAATGCTGACCTTTTCTGTACCTGTATTTTGTCTTTGTCCACATAGTCAGATTCTACGGTCTTTTATGATTTGCTTGTTGATAATGATGATTGCCTTTTTCCTTGCTTTTAAAATGGATCTCTGCTTGTGGGGCACAAGGAGCTTTGTCCCATGGCTCTTGTGCTGAGAACTTGAGACTTTGTGTGTTGTGTCCTGTGCTTCTTTCAGCTAGAAGCTAGAATGCTGCAGCTTACCTGGTGCTGAGTTGGCTGGTGTGCCAAGGCAGAGGCCAGGTGAAGTCTTTCTGAGTTTCCCTGGAGCTACCTTGAAGCTCAGTGCATGCGATGTGAAGGAAGGGTGATCTATTCACAGGAGTTCTCTTCCCCTGAGCCAGAGTACAGATAGGCTCAGTGATTGGGGAACCCCTATCTGTGCTGGTGTCTACTCAACTCCCCTGGCTGCGCTAATAAGGCACCCCTGGGGTCCTGGTGTTGGTGCTTACAGGCTTTACTCCCTGGGGCTCAGGATCTCCTTCTGGTTCTCTGAGTTAGGACTGCCTGGGACCATTCCTGTTCCGCATTGTTCCCCTTCACCCACAGCAAGAGGGACTCTCCTTGAAGATCTCACTGGCCTCCTAAGTTGAGAGACTGTTTACCCCTTTGGCTGCTCCCACTATTTCAGGATTTTTCCTTGGGAAATATTCTCTGGGTGTTTCCAGGCCATCAAGGGGAAAGTGAGAGCACTTACTGTTTACTCTGTCATCTTGGCTCCTGGAAGTTCAAGTAGGTTACTTTCCAACATTCAATCTGTGGGATGATAGTCTTAGGAGTGGCTGCTGCTGTAGCCTGTGGTCCTGGGCTTCTCTCTCACTCATTTCTGCTGGACTCCTGTCCTGTGCTAATATGCTTGAGAATCTGCACTGCTACTTCTGCTTCAGTCAGCTTCATCAGTTCCTGTTCTGCTCCTCTACAGCAGGGTAGCTGCTAGTGCAGCCTGTGTGCTCTGTGCTCTCCCAGCCCCATGTAACAGATCCTTCCTGTCTACCTTCCAGGCTGTCCTGGGCTGGAAATCTGCTACAGTCTGTCTCCTAGTATCTTCTACTGCTCTAAAATTTGTTCAGATTCTCCTTTCAGAGGAATCCAAAGGAATTTGTGTTAGAACTAAGGTGAGTTCATACTCTCCTAATTCATATTCCAATAATAAAATTTAAACCTTATAGCAAAATTGGCTGAAACATTTTGTATCCTCACATATTTCCCCCTTCTCCTAAATGAAATCAATGAGGATTATTTTAACAAAAGTAATAAGCTTTATACTTTATTTAATAATCATTTTTTCTCCAAATATCAGGTTGCCTTAAACATTCATTTTAATTGAATTGATTTGACTGTTTCTAATATTGCTACATTTATTATATAAAATATCCTACAACTTGTTCTCTCCTTTAATTGTGCTAGTCTTTCACAAAAGATTTTCATTGGTTTTATTTTTATCTAATACTTTATATTTATCCAGGGATCCCTTCTAGTATAAAGGTGAAGTTTCAAGCTCTGGATTCAGTGGGGAAGTGTGTTTGTTCCCAAGTATCTCATTTCTGAAGAAAGACTAGAGTCTTTTGAAAGCTTTTGATACGTCAGTTCTTGGAATCCATTCCTTATTCTTAGGATTTTAGCTTTCTTCTTCTTCTTCTTCTTCTTCTTCTTCTTCTTCTTCTTCTTCTTCTTCTTCTTCTTCTTCTTCTTCTTCTTCTTCTTCTCCTCCTCCTCCTCCTCCTCCTCCTCCTCCTCCTCCTCCTCCTCCTCCTCCTCCTCCTCCTCCTTCTCTCTCTCTCTCTCTCTCTCTCTCTCTCTCTCTCTCTCTCTCTCTCTCTCTCTCTGTCTCTCTCTCTCGTATTTCTTCAATAAATCAATACACAACTATTAAGAATCTACTTTGTGAAAAACGTTATGCTAGGTGCTGGGGAATATGAATGCCAAGGATGAAGCAATTCCTATTCTCAAGTATTTTCCTTTTATATGGGAAGAAAATAATGTACATATATGTATAAATAAAAGATAATTAGGGAGGAATCTTGAAGTTGCAGGAATGAAAAAAGGATGTACCTATGAAGATGTCACATGTGCTATATCTTGAAGAAAGTAAAAGGATAAAGTGAAACAAAAGTAAGGCAGATGTGCATTCTGGACATGGAGGACCTCCTTGATAATGATATAAAGATGAGTGGTTAGATGATGTTTATGAGGAATAGACAGAATTTTAATTTGACTGGAATATAGGAAGGGAAGCAATATAGAGAACTGAAAAGATTGGGTGGGATCAACTTTCAAAGGACTTTCAAAGTAAAATGGAAGTTTATATTTTATCATAAATGAAATAATGAGTCACTGAAATTTATTAAAGGAAATGACATTCATGGAAGATGGATTGGAATGAATGAAAAGCCATTTATTAAGTTACTAGGAGTTGGGTGGTATGCTAAGTTCTGGGTATTAAAATACAAACACAAAGATTATTTCTACTTTCAAAAAGCTTATAATTTAATAGAGGAATATGATAGATAGAGAGATATATAGATAGATTTAATAGGTAGATGGATGGATGGTTATGAGAAGTAGACTTTAAGGAAAACAGCATCACAGATTCAACACTTTTGAATGGTGATGCATGAGAAGAATTTTAAGAGTCATTTAATCAGGAGGTCAAATCTGTCAACTCTTAAAGGAATTAATATAGACTACTTACAGGAAGGTCATATACTGAAACTGAATTGCTAATACTTTGTCCACATAAGGAGAGGATAAAACTCATTAGAAAAGACCCAGATGTTGGGAAATATTGAAGGCAAAAGGAAAAAGGTATGGCATACAATAAGATGGAGAGTGTCATGGAAACAATGAATATAAACTTGGATAGATGTTGAGAAACAATAGAAGATAGAAAAGCCTGAAGGGCTATGATTAATGAAGTCATGAAGAACCAGACCTTCCTGAATGATAGAACAATGACAATATATACAGAAAAGTAGTGGCCAAAAGGAATGTTTTGGACAGGGAAATCAGAGGGAAAATAGTTTTAGAACAATTGATTCACATGTCCTTTTCAGGAATAGTAGTTATAATTGATTTATGTTCTAAAAGCTAGGATTGAAAAGCAGGAGAGAAAAGGTAGAAAGATTCTGTGTAGAATACTTGGACTTGTCATGGAGATATGGGAATGATGAGGAAATGATGTGTTGAACTTGTTCCTGGGAAGGTTAAGTAAATGCTTAAATATCAGAGCCCAGAGTCCTGAGGTGTGAGTCCTAATTGGAATGGAGTAAAAAATATGAAGGAGAGACATCAATTAGAAGCCATTGCCATAATCTACGTGAAAGTTCAGTGATGATGTGAATCAAAATGCCAGCTGCAATTTAAAAAAAAAAGAAGCGGTATTGATATAAAATATATTTTGGACACCACTTCTGGGCCTATATACCAAAGAGATCATTAAAATGAGGAAAGGATCCACATGTATAAAATATTTAAAACTGCTCTTCTTACGGAAGCCAGAATTAGAAATTGAGGTGATGCCCATCAATTGAGGAATGGCTGAAAAAGGTGTGGTATATGAATGTAATGTAATACTATTTTACCATAAGAAATGATGGGAAATGAGGTGGAGACCAGATAGCAGAATAAAAGGAGGAGCTTCCTAGAGCTCTGTCCCCAAACGCAGCCAAATACATCTAAAAATGACTCTAAACAAATTCTGGAGTAGCAAAATCCACAGAATGATAGCACATCTCCAGTCCAGGAAAGGCTGGAAAGTCTACAGGAAGCTTTTATCATGCTACACTGGGAGCAGTGTGCAGTCCCATGTGGGCTGTGCCAGCACAGACTGGACCTGAGCAGGCCTCAGGGGGACTGAATCTCTGGCACTTGTGGCAGTTTCCAGACACCATCATCACAAAACACAGAGGATAATTAGGAAAATCAGGGGGAAAAGAAACTGATAAACCTGTGTGAGAGAGTAGACTGGTCTGACTAGAGTCCTAGAGTGGTGGAGAGCTGGAGGCAGGTGCAATGGCAGTAGCTGTTTCTGGAGCTCTAAGACCACAGATTGAGGCACGATCCAGTGGTTGACAGTACATCTTACACCCCCACTGGAAGCAGAGAACTACTTTGACAAAGACTTAGAAAGTCAAATAAATGGCTGGGGAAATAAGCGAAAATCAGGAAAAGGAATTAGATGATGGAATCTTTCTTTGGTGACAAAGATGACCTAAATATACAAATTGAAGGAGAAAACAAAGCCAAAGCTTCCACATCCAAAACATCCAAGAAAAATATGAATTGGTCTCAGTTCATGGAAGAGCTCAAAAATAATTTTGAAAATAAAATAAAATAAGTAGAGAAAAAATTCGGAAGAGAAATGACAGTAATGCAAGAAAATCATGAAAACTGAGTTAACTGCTTGCTAAAGGGGACCCAAAAATGCTGAAGAAAATATAATCTTAAAATAGACTAAAATGCCAAAAAATATACAAAAATCAAATGAGGAGAAGAGTGCCTAAAAGAGAAGAATGGACCAGAGGGAAAAGGAAGTTCAAAAGCTCACTGAAGAAAATAATTCCTGAAAAATTAGAATGGAGAAGGTGGAAACTAATAACTTTATGAGAAAAAAAAGAAATTATAAACTAAAGAAGTAGGGGACAGAACCAAGATGGTGGAGTAGAAGGATGACCTATAAGAGCTCTTCCCTCCCAGAGCCTGTAAAATACCTGTAAAAAATGACTGTAAAAAGTTCTAGAGAAGCAAGAGCCACAAAATGACAGAGCAAAAGAGATTTCCAGCTCAAATCAACCTGGAAAGCCAAGAGGAAAAGTCTATTGCTTGGGACTCAGAGTAGACCACAGCTCAGCCTTGGCCACGTGTGGCAGGGACAGGATCAGAGCAGATTCAGGGCACCACTGACAGCAGCTGTGCTTCCCAGGTCCCTGAACTCACAAATGCCAGAGACAGCTTCAAAGGTCAGTGAGAAATCTCTTCCACCTGAATGAGAAGGGAGTAGGATCTTCTTGCCCTAGTCCTAGGCCCAGGTGGCCCCAGGAGGTATCAGTGTCCATTTTTGGAGCCCTCAGCCTAAAGCCCCTGGGGGAATTAAGGTGCTGATCTGAATCTCAGGTCTGAGTTGCAGTCCTGGGATGAGGAGCAGCACTGACCTGTTGCAGATGGTGGAGGCTCTGGAGAGGGAATTCTACTCACAGATCCTAGACAGAAAAGATTGTGATAATCTCCCAGACCAGAGCACAAGGCAGGGTAGAAGTAAAATGCACTCCCTTGATGGTGTCACCTTGGAGGGACTGAGAACTTACAGGTCCCCAGAGAAAACCTTACTCTTGACAAAGGACTAACAATTCATGTAACTGTCAGGGAAAATGAAGAATAAAGCAAAAAAAAATAAGAGTAGAGAAAGTTACTTCCTTGGTGAACAGGTATTTTCTTCCATCCTTTCAGATGAGGGAAAAAAATGCGTACCATCCGAGGAAGACAAATAAGTCAAGGTTTCTGCATCCAAAACCTCCAAAATAAATATGCAATGGTCACAGGCCATGGAAGAGCTCAAAAAGGATTTTCAAAACCAAATAAGAGAGGTGGAGGAAAAATTAAGAAGAGAAATGAGAGCAATGCAAGAAATTTATGAAAAGTGAGTCAACAGCTTGCTAAAGGAGATAACAAAAATGCTGAAGAAAATAACACCTTTAAAACTACACTAACTCAAATGAAAAAAGACATTCAAAAGCAAATTAGAAGAATACTTTAAAGAGCAAAATTAACCAAATGGAAAAGGAAGCTCAAAAACTCACTGAAGAAAATAGTTGTTTAAAAATTAGAATAGAGCAGATGAAAGCTAATGACTTTGTGAGAAACCAAGAAATCACAAAACAAAACCAAAAGAATGAAAAAATAGAAGACAATATGAAATATCTCATTGGAAAAACAACTGACCTGGAAAATAGATCCAGGAAATACAATTTAAAAATTATAGGACTACCTGAAGACATGTTAAAAAAAAAAAGCCTAGATATCATCTTTCATGAAATTATCAAGGAAAACTTCCCTGATATTCTAGAACCATAGGGTAAAATAAAAATTGAAAGAATCCACTGATCACCTCCTGAAAGTGATCCAAAAAGAAAAATTCCAGAGTTCCCAGGTCATGGAGAAAATGTTGTAAGCAGCCAGAAAGAAACAATTTGAGTATTGTGGAAATACAATCAGGGTAACACAAGATCCAGCAGCTTCTACATTAAGGGATCAAAGGGCTTGGAATAAGATATTCCAGAGGTCAAAGGAACTAGGATTAAAGCCAAGAATCACCTAATCAGCAAAACTGAGTATAACACTTCAGGGAAAAAAATTGTCATTCAATGAAATAGAGGACTTTCAAGCATTCTTGATAAAAAGACCAGAGCTGAATGAGAAGCATGAAAAGGTAACCAGGAAGGAGAAATCATAAGGTACTTACTAAGCTGAACTGTTTGCATTCCTACATGGAAAGATAATATTTGTAACTCTTGAAACTTTACTCAGTATTTTGGGTAGTTGGAGGGATTACACACACACACACACACACACACACACACACACACACAAACACACACATATATATGTGGGGGATGGGTGGGGAGGGAGAAAGGGAAAGAAGTTGGAACTCAAAGTTTAGGGAATGAATGTTGAGAAATGTTTTTGTATGCAACTGGGAAATCAAAAACACAGGTAATGAGGTATGAAATTTATCTTACCTTACAAGAAAAGAGAGAAGATGGAGATAAGGGAAGGGAGGGCTTTGATAGAAGGGGGGACAGGTTGGGGTAAGGGGTAATCAGAATGCATGATGTTGTGGGGTGGGGAAAGGAAGAGATGGAGAGAAAATTTGGAACTCAAAATCTTGTGAAAATGAATGTTGAAAACTGTAAACAAAAAAGTAAGTTTTAAAAAAAAGAAATAAACAGGTAAAGAAGAAAAAAAAAGAATTTATAAACTCAATCAAAGGAATGAAAAAATACCGGATAATGTGAAATATCAAATTGGAAAAACAACTGACCTGGAAAATAGATCCAGGAAAGACAATTTAAAAATGATTGGACGATCTGAAAGACATTAAAAAAGAGCATAGAGGGGCGGAGCCAAGGCGGCAGAGTAGAAAGACACACATATCCAGGCTCTCCCCACACATCCCATAAAATACCTGTAAGAGAGGGACTCTCAACAAATTTTAGAGCAGCAAAAGTGGAGAACAACAGAGTGGAGGAGATTTCCAGCCCAGGGTGACCTGAAAGGCCCATGGGAAATTTCTGTTGCACCAGATGCAGAGCGGAGCCCAACTCAGCCTTGGCCCCACCCTGTGGCACAACTGTGGGAGGAGAACACCTCGGGGATGGAATCTCCAGTTATGGAATCCCCAGTCCCAGCAGCAGTGGGTTTGCAGATCCCTCAACCCACAGGTGCCAAAGGTAAGTGACAGGGCTTTCTCAGCTGGCTAGTAAGGGAGAAGGGCCTTCCCATAGCTGTGGCCTCAGGCTAAGGCCACAGAGGCCACATCGGGCAGGCAGCAGCAGTTCCCGCAGCAACCCGTATAACTGCCCGCCTCCATTGTTGGAGCATAAAAACCCCTGAGGGCACCGAGGAGCTGAATATTACCACAGTCCTGTGTAGAGGCCTTGAGGGAACTGATTTTTATCTCACAACGAATGGCGGCCCTGCCCATCCAGCTTATCTGAAAATCAGCCCCCAGTGCTGGCTTGGAGGAACTGGAGACCAGGTGGTGGTGGAGAGGTAACTGCTAAGATTCTGGGCACAAAAATATCTGTCTTCTCCCAGACTAGTGTATACACTTGATTGTGCCACCTTGGAGGAACTGAGATCTTACAGATTCCCAGAGTATATCCTACTCTTGACAAAGGACCCAAAAGTCAAGTAACTGGTTGGGAAAATGCCCAAAAAAGGGAAAAAAAAAATAAATAAGACTATAGAAGGTTACTTTCTTGATGAACAGATATCTTCTCCCAGCCTTTCAGATTAGGAAGAACAATGCTTACCATCAAGGAAAGACATAAAAGTCAAGGCTTCTGTATCCCAAAAATCCAAAATAAATATTCAATGGTCTCAGGCCATGGAAGAGCTCACAAAGGATTTTGAAAATCAAGTAAGACAGGCGGAGGAAAAACTAGGAAGAGAAATGAGAGAGATGCAAGAAAGACATGAAAAGTGGGTCAATACCTTATGAAAAGAGACCCAAAAAAATGCTGAAGAAAATAACATCTTTAAAAATAGGCTAACTCAATTGGCAAAAGAGGTTCAAAAAGCCAATGAGGAGAAGAATGCTTTAAAAAGCAAAATTAGCCAAATGAAAAAGGAGGTTCAAAAGCTCACTGAAGAAAATGGTTTTTAAAAATTAGAATGGAACAGATGGAAGCTAATGACTTTATGAGAAACCAAGAAAGCACAAAACAAAACCAAAAGAATGAAAAAATGGAAGATAATATGAAACATCTCATTGGAAAAACAACTGACCTGGAAAATAGATCCAAGAGAAATGATTTAAAAATTATAGGACTACCTGAAAGCCATAATCAAAAAAAGAGTCTAGATATCATCTTTCATGAAATTATCAAGGAAAACTGCCCTGATATTCTGGAACCAAGGGGCAAGATAAATATTGAAAGAATCCACTGATCACATCCTGAAAGAAATCCAAAAAGAGAAACTCCTAGGAACATTGTGGCCAAATTCTAGAGTTCCCTGGTCAATGAGAAAATATTGCAAGCAGCTAGAAAGAAACAATTCAAGTATTGTGGAAATACAATCAGGATAACACAAGATCTAGCAGCTTCTACATTAAGGGATCAAAGGGCATGGAACATGATATTCCAGAAGTTAAAGGAACTAGGACTAAAACCAAGAATCACCTACCCAGCAAAACTGAGTATTGTACTGCAGGGGGGAAAATGGTCTTTCAATGAAATCGAGGACTTTCAAGCATTCTTGATGAAAATACCAGAGCTGAAAAGAAAATTTAACTTTCAATTACAAGAATCAAGAGAAGCATGGAAAGGTAGACAGCAAAGAGAAATCATAAGGGACTTACTAAAGTTGAACTATTTACATTCCTACATGGAAAGACAATATTTTTAACTCTTGAAACTTTTCAGTATCTTGGTAGTTGGTACGATTACACATACACACACACACACACTCACACGCATACATATACATAGGGAGAGACAGAGAGCATAAGGTCAATTGAATTGGATGGGATCATATCTTAAAATTATGAAATGAAGCAGTAAGAGAGAAGTATATTGGGAGGAAAAAAGGAGAAATGGAATGGGGCAAATTATCTCTCATAAAAGAGGCAAGTAAATGAATTTTCAGAGGAGGGACAAAGTGGGCAGGTGAGAGAAAAAACATGAAGCTTACTCATCACATTCGACTAAAGGAAGGAATAAAACGCACACTCATTTTGGTATGAAAACCTATCTTACAATACAGGAAAGTGGGGGAGAAGGGGATAAGCAGGGTGGCAGGATGATGGAAGGAAGGTCAGTGGGAGGAGGAAGCAATTAGAAGTCAACACTTTTGGGGAGGGACAGGATCAAAAGAGAGAATAGAAGAAATGAGGGGCAGGATAGGATAGAGGGAAATATAGTTAGTCTTACACAACATGACTATTATGGAAGTCATTTGCAAAACTTCACAGATATGGCCTATATTGAATTGCTTGCTTTCCCAAAGGAAATGGGTGGGGAGGGAGGGATGAAGAGAAGTTGAAACTCAAAGTTTTAGGAACAGTTGTTGAATATTGTTCTTGCAACTAGGAAATAAGAAATACAGGTAAGTTATCTTGCCCTACAGGACAAAAGAGAAGATGGGGATAAGGGAAGGGAAGGATGTTAGAAGAGAGGGCAGATTGGTGATAGGGCAATTAGAATGCTCAGCATTTTGGGGTGGGGGGAGGGGAGAAATGGGGAGAAAATTTGGGACCCAAAATTTTGTGGAAATGAATGTTGAAAACTTAAATAAGTAAGTTTATGAGTAAAAAAAGAGCATAGATATCATCTTTGACAAAATTACCAAGGAAAATTGCCATGATATTCTCCAACCAGAGGTTTGAAGAATTTTGAATTCTTTTGGAAGAATCTACCCTTCGCCTCCTGAAAGAGATCCCAAATGGAAAATTCCTAGGAATATTCTAACCAAATTCCTGAACTCCCAGGTCAAAGAGAAAACATTGCACGTAGCAAGAAAGAACCAATTTGAGTATTGTGGAAGCACAATCAGGATAACACAATATCTACCAACTTCTATAATAAGGGATCAGAGGGCTTGGAATATGATACTCAAGGTGTCAAAGGAGCTAGGATTAAAACCAAGAATCACCTACCCAGGAAAAGTGAGTATATACTTCATGAGTAAAAATGGTCATTCGATGAACTAGAGGACTTCCAAGCATTCTTGAGAAAAAGATCAGAGTCAAATAGAAAATTTTATTTTCCAATACAAGAATCAAGAGAAACATGAGAAGACAAACAAGACACAGAAACCATAATGGACTCATTAAAGTTGAACTGTTTACAATACTACATGGAAATATAATATTTGTAACTCTTGAGACTTTTTTCAGTATTAGGGCAGTTGGAGGAATTATAGACATATAAACAGAGGGAACAGGGTTGAATATGAAAGGATGATATCTAAAAATAAAATTAAATAAAATTAAAGGGTGTGAAATGAATATATTTGGAGGAGAAAGGGACCTATATAATGGGGTAAACTATCTCTCCCATAAAAGAGGCAAGACAAAACTTTTTTTTTTCAATTTAGGAAGAAAAGAGGACATGTGAGAGTGAAAGAGTGAACCTTACTCTCATTGGATTTAAGGATGTAATAACATGCACACTCAATTTGGTATGAAAATCTATCTTACACTGCAGGAAAGTAGGGGAAAAGGGGATAAGTGTGGGTGGAGAATGATAGAAGGGAGGGCAAATGGGAGGAGGGGGTAATTAGAAGTAAACAGTTTTGAGGCAGGACAAGTTCAAAATAGAAAATAAAGAGGGAACAGTGTAGGATGGAGGGAAATATAGTCTTTCACAGCATGACTATAATGGAAGTGTTTTGTATGCTTACACATCTATAACCTGTATTCAATTGCTTGCCTTCTCAGTGAGAATGGATGGGGAGGAAGGAAGAGAGAGAAGTTGGAAGTCAACATTTTAAAAAAATAGGTGTTAAAAACAGTTTCTACATGCAACTGGGAAACAAGACATACAAGCAATGGAATATGGAAAACTATCCTGCCCTACAAGAAAATAGAGGGGATGGGGATTAGAGAAGGGAGAGGTGTGATACAAGAGAGGACAGATTGAGGGAAGGGATAATTAGAATGCATGCTGTCTTGATGTGGCCAGAGTGGAGAAATGGGGAGAAAATTTTGGAACTCAAAATCTTGTGGAGGTGAATGTTGAAAACTGAAAATAAATAAATTAATTTACAAAAAAAAAGGCATGATCAGCAGGAACACTTCAGAAAATCATGGAAAGACTTATATGAGCTTATGCTGAGTAAAGTGAGCAGAATCAGAAGCACGTTGTCCTCAGTAACAGCCACGTTGTGTGATGACTAACATTCATAGACTTGGCTCTTTTCCGAAATGCAAAGATCTAGACAACTCCAAAAGATTCATGATGGAAAATATTGTCCACATCGAGAGAATGAACTATGGAGTCTGAATGCAGACTGAAACATGTTACTTACTCTCTTTTTTTGAGGTTATGTTTTGCTTCTTCTTTCTTGTGATTCCTTCTCTTGGTTCTAATTCTTCTCTACAACATGACCAATGCAAAAATATATAATATGAATGTATATGTAGACTGTATATCAGACTGCATGCTCTCTTAGGGAGGGAGGGTAGGGAGAAAAAATTTAAAACCCAAAAATCTTATGGAAATGAATGTTAAAAACTAAAAATGAATGCACAAATTTTACAAAAAATGTATATTTTGAAGATAGAAATAGCAAAATTTGTCAACTGCTAGAATGTGGTATAAGAATAACAGAAAGTGAAGAGTTGAGATAAATGACTAGGTTTCAAAACTAGAGACTCCTCTTCCCTAAAATGTAAACCCCTTGAAGGTAGAAACTGTTCCATGTACACTGTTGATGACTAGTAGCTAACCCAATTTCTTTCACGTGGTAGGTGCTTAAGAAATGTTGGATTTGATTGGTTTGGACTGAATAAAGTGATTGCATCTCCCCAGAGAGGTAATCACATATTAGTGCTAAAGAAGAATCTCATTAATTTCCCCCTCCAAAAAAAAAAGAAAAAATTTCAGAAATTTTTATGAATTTATGGAAGGCCTACTTATATTTCAATAACAATTCTGAAACGACAGACATATCCATATCCTGGCATCAAGGTGTTTTGTCTGCTTTGGGTTAGAGTTGAAAACAAAGAAAGTTTAAATGCCAGATGGGGTGGCTCTAATTTTAGCCAGGTTTCCCAGTATTAAATATTAAAGCGCAAATTAAGCTTCAAATATCAGCTGATCTATCCTAAAATTGACTCCATTTACAACAACATTTAATATTTATAGACACTTTTAATCTAATGAGCAAGGCCTGCTTTAATGGAGATTTCTCAGAGCTTGGTACTAGTGTGGCTAATTGAACTTAGAGTGCTAATGCACTGCTCCATTCAGTCGCTGAATATTGGAGATTTATCACTATTATAGAGCACCCAAAAATTTGCTGATTTACTTAAGAAATTTGCAACACAGCCCATTATCACCATTTTCATTTCTTGCCTCTTAACAAAAGCAGTCAGTATATAAACTGATCGATGTACGTTTTCTCTTTGGACTACTTAAAATCATAGCTTTTGAACTTCTGGTTAACAATATTCTCCCCTTTTTGCTCCCTTTCAACCCCTCAGATGAAGAGAATCATAGATTTCGAGAACTGGATTGTTAATGCTTCCCCACATTTTCTTTCTTTAATTGTCCTATACAGAGCAGTCACACTTGAGCAGGGCTGAAACATCATCCCACTTTCTTCTAATTTATAGAAAATGAAAGAGGCAGCAGATTCAAGAGGAGAGAGAGCACAAGCTTGGGAATTAAACGCCTTAGCTTTTAAATCCGGGCTCTGTCAGGGACTCCCCTAATTTAGCACTTAACCTCTGTTTTTCTATTATAAAATGAGATAGTCTGCCTGTATGTACTTTACAGGGACAGTGTGAGGATCAGTGAGAGAGGAAATGGGAAAGGTTCTGATCTTAGACACTTAGAGCAGTGTCAACACACTTCTATTAGAGTATTTGTGTAACTGTGAGACAGGAGCTGGCATGAGACACCTCGTCTCCTAGGGGTCTGCATTCTCTAGTTTTAGAATTCTATGAATATTGTCATAACCTCATGTCTTTCTCACTGTAATGGATGATTTACCTGTACATGAGAAAGTCCAACCTGCAACAGCAGGATCAAACTGCTTTTCATTGACTGAATGAGCCCAGGGAGACATGAAGTTATGTAGGTTTGAATCTTAGAGCTAGGTATGTGTTAGTAAATGTTTAACAATTATTTCTCTAAGTGGAAGAAAAGGATCTAGGACAAACGTCTAAGTTTAGCCTGCATTATTAACAGTCTGAAGTCTAGACAATCAACAAAACAATAAATCAAGCCGTGATTTGTGGCTTTTGTAAATTTCCAAAGTCTACCATTGCCACTGGGTAACAATCAAATCTTGCCAGGATCAGAGCTAGCTCCAATACACCCCCTTCTTGGAGCCATACTTTCACCACCTGAAGGCTCACAGGTACAGAGTGAATGCTTAGAAATACCAACAAAAGTGTATGTGATGGGGAGCAAATGGTAGGGAAGTAAGAGACATGGTAGAAGTGTGATATGTTATGAGTATGATAACTACATCCCCTCTTCTCTAAAAATCACAACAGTATGACCTATAGATGAGGCCAGGACCAGCTCCCAGAACTTTATTTGACGGTGAGCATTTAGCTGTTGTTTCAACATTTGGATCTTGCTTGAAAATCTCAGCATAAACTGAAATCAGAATATATAAATGATATTGCTTTACTTTTATAAAATCAGCTCTAAATTTTTAAGGTTTTTAGCTATAAATGTGATTAATATTGTATAGTTTGATCAATAAGTATTGGTTGATTATGTATATATAGAGACACATATATGCATATATGTGAATGTTCTTTCCTTTCTCCATATATACATATGGATACACATGCATAGAAATATTCATATATATCATTTATCCATCTGTATATGCTGTATATATATACATATAATATACATATATATTTAATTTGTTATGCATACATACACATGGGTATATGTATATATTTATATGGTTGATAGCCATGTAGATGGCTTAGTGGCTAGAGTGGTGGGAGAACTCAGGAAGACCTGAGTTCAAATCTGGCCTCATCCATTTATGAGTTCTGCTTGCCTTAGTCCACGGCAAAAAGAAATGGCAAAACACTCCAGTATCTTTGCCAATAAATCTTATGGAGAGCATGGTACACACAGGGCATTAAAAAATCAGACACACCTGAATAACTGAACAACAAAAATATGCATGATACAAGATAAGTTTTACAGGAAAGAAGCACTCTTAGCTAAAGGGATTAACTAAGACCTCAGGAACCCAAGGTGGTAACTGAGCTGAGTTTTGAAGGAAGCTAAGGTTTATTAGAAAAGGCTATAAAAGTACTTTATTATAGCTAGCAGGATATAACAAATTATTATAAGAGATGGAAAACATTTATATAACACTTTAAAATTTGAAAATCACTGTACATGTGATCTCATTTGATATTATTGCCTTCATTTTACAGATGATAAAGCTGAATTTAAGAGATTTTAAGTGACTTGTCTAGGTCACACACCTAGGAAGTATCTGAAGCAAAATTTGAACTCAGGTCTTGCTAACTCTAAGCTCAGCTCTCTCTCAACTACACTATCTACCTATTAGAAAAGACCTACGAGGTAAATTAGTGTAAATCCTCATTGTACAGGGGAGAAAACTGAGTCTCAAGGAGATTTAAGTCATATTCATGGTTGCACAGTCAAGTGTCAGAGGAATAATTTAAATTCAGATTCTCTACTCCAGTGATGATACTACTATTGTAGCATACTATTATACTAATATTATACTACCTTATTTGTGCAAAGACATTCAAGAGTGGCTTTTCAGAGAAAGATAAATTCTATTCTGAAAACGTTAAGTTTGGGGCATCAGGTCAAGGTACATTTTATTATAAGCAGTTGATGGTTTAGAATTGGAGTTCAGGGTGGGAGAGGGGGAAGCAATGATGGATATATAGTTGTGGACACCATCCACATAGAGTTTGTAACAACTCCTGGGAATTTATGAGATAATGAAGGGAAAAAAAGTCATATAAATTATCCATATTATTGCTTTCAATATCTCAACCAAATTTTTGAAAGAATTGCCTGTAGGAATTAAAAATTGTGCAATGGCCAGTCATAATTTGAAGTATCATTTCTCTTTTGATGAGCGGAATATTTTAGCTTAATATTTTCCTAGTATGAAATGATTTTATTATTATTCATTCTAACTAATCAAGGTATGGAGTTAATCCTGGGTTTGCCAAGAGAGGGTTGGCTCTAGCATGTTTTTGAAAGTTCAGAGAGGAACAGATGAGTTAAACAAGGAGAATTACAAACCCACAACTCTTTATTCACTTCACCCTGTGTGATTATAGAGACCATGATTTGTCCAAAGGGGTGGAAAACAAAAGACATCATAGATCTTCAGAAGTGTGGTAAGGCAATCCTGTTCTTCTTAAACTGATGAATTTAAATAGATGAATTGTTCTTTGCATATGTCAAGAAACCTTGAGCTATCTCAGTATATGTAATAGAGAAGACTATCTTTTGAACTTCAACATTGTCTACTGAATGCAATGAAAATTTTGTAATTACTTCATTAGGGAATTGTCTTTTCTACACTTCTCAGTAAAATTCTTTCCCAGAAAATCGACTGGGAATAACTGCCTATTCCCCTTCTTTTTCATACCAAAGCTAACCCTTTATTCCCTTCTGCTTGGCCATTTTCTCAACAGCTTTGCCATGTTACACAGAAGTCATCCTCTTTAATCCTTTCGTTTCTAGAATTTCCAAAACCTGAGGCCCAGCTACCCTAACTGATTACTGCCTCAGTAAGCCACTCTCATTATATACATAAAAAAGGCCTCAGGCATGTTTTGTTATTTTTATTAATTCATCAATCATCTTCTCAACTGTCTCCTCAGCCACTTTGCCTTGAGCAATACCTGCCTCTGAAATCATGATCAAATCAACTGTGATGTTGTTCTTGGAAAGGGATTGTCAGTCTACTCCTGTATGGCTCCACTCACCACCAAAGAAACTATCACTGATCACCACTTCCCCATGCTGTTGATGCTTCATATTGCCTATTAGATTTTACATTCCTTAATGGTAGAGATCCTTTTTGTTCTCATATTTATAACCCTGATACTTAATATTATGTTTAATAGATAAGTGTTTAATAAAATACCTTTCCATTTATTCATATATGAACAAACAATTCTCAGACATATTTGATAGATGACAACATAGACAAAGGGTCCATAACTATTTTATGTTTTCTCTTTTATTAAATTTTGGTAAATAACATCACCTATGACCTTTGACATTCTTTTGGTCTATTTACCTCTTAGGTATATTGAAAACTAATTCTTGAGTGAACTTAAAATTTTGCTGTTTCTTCTTATTGAATTGAAGTCTTCTTACTTTGTAACTTCCACTATTTAATCCAGTTTTTGCCCTCTGTAATAATTCTTTACAAGTGTCCTTTAGTAGTCCATAAAATTTTAGTTTATAAAACCTATAAATTTAGTCTAAAAGTCTATAGCTATTTTAAATTTAATCTAATCCAACAAACAGTTTTTAAATACCTACTATGTGTAGGCATTATGATATGGAAGGGGGAATACATTTTAATAAAAGACATTCCCTGCCCTTAAAAAACTTGCAGTCAAAAGGAGGAAAAAACACACAAAAGGAATCAGGAAAGGAAGGGAGGTATAATTTCCCATAGAATTGAAACTAGGTAGGGCAGCAGTGGAGTCAGTTGAGTCCAATTTCTTCTGTCTATAGAAGAAGGCTTTGGGAGGAATTTGGTACTCCTTACTCCAGTTCACCAATCAGAGGGGAGAAGAGGCTGAAGGAGGTAGCATCAGTTAGGGATTGAGTTAGCAGTATGGTGGTAAGTTTAGAAAGAATGAACTTATGCTGGTAGGGACATCTTTTTCCATGGAGTTGGAACCAGGCAGGACAGATCTCCCTCTCCTTTTCCCCCACTTAGTGAAATAGTTGTTAAACATTTACCAACACATACTTGGCTCTAAGATTCAAACCTAAATATCTTCATGTCTCCCTGGGCTCATTCAGTCAATGAGAACTGCCTCTTTGTGAGTCAAATAACCTCAGTTTCATTAAGCATTCCTCACCTGAGATGGCTTTCAAACCATACTGGCTATCTTTCTCTGGCTTATTGAACTACAGAGAGATTTGAATATATGTCACTCGAGCCTAGTTATGGGTATTTTGTTCATGTCTTTGAAGGTACTGATGACACTACATTATTCAATCAAGCACTAATTAAGTATCCACTGAATCTTCTACTCTAAGAGAATTGTAGGAGATATGAGAAACACAAGCTCTTTCACCTTACACACTATTTGTGGAAATAAATCATAACATCATAAATACAGAGCCAGTATTGAGGTTATTGAATCCGAGTCCTCTTTCCTGAAATGAATTGAGATCCAGGGAATATATCATCTCTCAAAGCCACATATGTATGCATCAGAATCAAATTAAGACATCTGACATCATTATACAGGAATAGACTTTAGTAAATAATGAAATGTGATACAGATTAAAAGTGCACTTACAATTAAGAAAAGAGAAAATCATCAGAGGAACCTGGAACAATCACAGAAGGCACTCTGTAAATGATAGGACTCAAGTTAAGATAGTATATTCCCAAATCATAGGTCTATACTTCTTCAGCTAGTAGGGCCATCTAATCTACCTACTCCCCCCACTTTAGGATGAAGAAACTGAAGTTAATTGAAACTTCTACAACTTGCTCAAGGTTGCAAAGACTTTTACACATTTTTACAAATCATCACAGATGGGATTTTAAGCAAGACTTCAAAACCAGCATTCTTTCTACTATATGAAAATTTCAGAGCATTCTTTTCCTAATACACATCCTTATATTTTAAACATATCCATCAATTTAGAGTGAATAGGGAACTTAGAAATTATTTAGTTCAACCCTCTCATTTTACACATAAAGAAATAGAGATAGAGAGGTTCAAAGATTTGCCTAAGTCCTTCCTTTTTCCCTTGTTTGTTTTGTTTTGCTTTATAAAAACCTGGATTCAGGCATAGGTTCTCTGATATCTGAACTCATGATCAATTTTACTATTTCATGTTGCCCCTCTATGTAATAATATATAAAGTGTGCAACAGAAATAAGCATGTAACCATTAAAAAGATACTTCCATTTAGAAAGATAGGCCATGATGAAGGAGCTGGTTTCAGAAAAACCTAGGAAGAATTATATGAACTAATACAAAATGAAATGAGCAGAAACAAGAGAATAATGAACACAATATCTACAATTTTTCAAAGATAATCAGCTATAAAAGACTTAGCAATTCCATTCAATACAATGTTCTGCCACAATACCATGATGGAAAATTCTATCCTCTGCTACAGAGAATTGGTGGACTAGAGGTGTAGACTGAAGCATTTCTTTTCTCTTTTGGAATATGACTAATGTGGAAATATTTTTGTATGACTTCATATGTGTAATATATATTGTATTTCTTGGCTTCTCAATGTGTGGGAAAAGGTGAGAATTTTGAACTGAAAATAAGATAAAATTTAATTTAGAATTTAGAAAGAAAGAAGGAGAAAAAAGAAGGACAAAGGGAAGAAAAGAGGAAGGCAATTTTGTGAACTACAGAGTTTGGGGAAAGAAATAAAAAACTGATAGAGACTGTCAGAAAAATAAGGGATATTTTTGGGGGGTGGATTGTCAAGAGAAATAATTCTCACACAACATAGCCTAGTTTTAGTTTATGGACTTTAAAATTTTAGATTAGTTTATTTAAGGTAACTAACTATGAAGAACGATGTAATTTTAGGGAGTACAGATAACGACAAGCACCAGATTCCTGACAAGGTAACGACAGCAGAGGAAGAGGTTAAATTGCCCATGCCAATGTATAAGAAATAGCATGTTATTAATAAATTAGAGAAAATTAACAAAAGCAATAATAAATAGGATTTTCTCAACCACTATTTGTTTACTTTTGTTATGTACAAATTACCTTTTGTTATTAAACTATGACACAGACTTATTATTTTAATGTTTTCACTGAATCTCCTTCACAAGAGCCACAGACTGCCAGACTTTAACATCTATTGTTCCCAAATAACTGGCACCTGTGTGCGATCAGAAGCAGCAAACCCTCAGACTGTGTTAATTCAACCTCACCACTCCCCACTGGGACTTTTCATGCCTAGTTAAGAATAACCTCAAATCTTTTAGTGACTATAAAGCATGCTGGAACATCAGAATTTTGTTCATCTGTTGAGAATTTCCAAACTCCTTGTTTCTGGAGAATCCCATTTTTATAAGCCCCAGATCTTTAGGATATCTTTTGTTCTCCCTTTACAGTTTCCCTGTAGATCTGCCCCATTCTTTTATGTTTCCTTTCAGGTCTCCTTTCAAACTACTATCCTCATTTGGCAGATGAAGCCCAAACTGTCAGTAACTCACAGCATAGTGCCATGGTTCCTCCAGTTCAAAGAACCAAATCACAAGCACAGCAGGCGCCGCTAAATGGCCAGATGTTTCCCAGCCAGTGTGGTGACTTTGGCACTGCTGAGTCTCATTCCCTTAAATGGAATATAAATATTGGTATCTCACAAACAACAATTTTATGGCACTAACACTGGCAGTGTTTTAGATAAATCAAAAATAAATAAATAAATAAAACAAAGTTAACCTCCCCTTATTTTATATTCTTGGGTTATCTGAAAGTGAATTACACAGAAAATTAAACTAGAAATTTTGAGGAGTTGCTCTAGACTTCAAGTTTTATTAACGTTACTGTATGAAATAATTCTCAGCTAAGCAATTAGATTTATTCACCAAAATTATTTCAAAATCATGTGTATGCAGTTTTTGAAATGATGGGAAATAGTTCATAATCATATTCCACATCACTTTGAAATCTGCAAAATGCCCTATATGCATCATCTCATTTTAGTCTCATAACATTTATGAGGCATGTACTACAGATATTGTATCAGTAAGTACACCAACATACATAGAGGGCCCTGTTATCACAGGTTCTTAGATCTGCATTCATAAAAGGAAGGCAACTTTTGAGGGGTTAATAATCACTTTAATCAAGCACATGTATCATTCACATAGTTCAGGGGAGTCAGCATCCTAAACTTCAAAGAAAATACAGAGAAATAAAAAATCAACAGACATGGCTTCCTCTGCCAGAATTCAGCAGGCAGTTGAATCCCAACTGTCTGACCATAGTCACCAGAGAGGGAAGCACCAATATCTGGGTTTTTGAAGCTGGGGGGCCCCTCAAAACAGCTTCCCAGAGTTCTTGTCTGGCCAAAGAAACACTTCCAGTCAGTAAATCCCAAAATAAAACTGCACCTAAGAGTCTTTATATACTTTTTAGAACCAGAGGGCATCACATCCCTTGAGAACCAATACCTCATTAACAAAAGGTGTGGACCTTCCTACAAATCTTCCCAGACCTGACAGTGGGTGGGAAAGATCCTCCTTAATCACATTCAAATAGAGGCATTATACTTCTTGATTATACTAAAGCAAAAACAGCAAAAGATCATAATTTGATTGCCATCATAGACATTATTGCCCTAATTTTATAATGATAAAACTGAGACACATCCCTTTCTTTATATTCATATCACTCTATCAATAAGCATTTATTAAATATTACTATGGGCCACTGTGCTAAGATCTGGGGATTCAAATGAAAAACACAACAGTCCCTCTCCTCAAGGAGCTTATATTCTAATTGGAGAGACACTACATAAAATAAGAATATGCAAGATAAATGCAAAGCAAAATAAATGTCAATAATACCTAGGGAACCATCAAAGACATTCCAGAGGATGTTGCACATAAGCTAGGCATTAAAAAAAGCCCAGGATCCAAGAATCATCTGGATCAGAGTGAAACCCAGAGGGTTTCCTTTTTCCTGGATGCTATGCCTCTCTTAAAGGAGACTAAGATGGCACTAACTTTCTTGGCTTCTCTATTGCACTGTTATTGCCTCATATTGCACTTGCAATTCAAAAACATCCCCAGATCTTTTTTCCAGATGAATTATTCTCTCACCATATGTCTCCTATCTTAAAATAATATGGTTTATTTTTTTTAATCTGAGGGTAAGAATTGTCATTTACCCTTATTAAACTAGATTCAGCCCAGTGTTTTAGCCCATCAAGAGATATGGGGAATCCTGATTCACTCATGCAGTGACATAGTACTCAGATTCTATTGCTAAAATCTACAGAAAAAAAAAAGCTACTTGTACATGGTCAACGATTTGCATTAGAACTTTTCCAGAAATACATCATTTCATTCATTTTTCTGAGTGAAGAACTTCATAAAAAACAATCTCTACAATTGGCAGGGATCATTTTTATTTTGACCTACACAAAGTATAGGGGAGGCCAGAGAAGTGCTCCCAGTCTTTATGAGGGTTACTTCTCAAACTACCAATAAAATGAAAAAATAATGAGTCACTTTTCAATCCTGATCATAACTGTCTATCAACATTTCACCTTTTCTATGGCAGAAATTCCAGGACTAGGGCAGGTCTATGCTTGAGGATGGTTTATAAATTGCTTGCCAATTGTGAAAAGGTAACTACACTTTCAAAAAAGAAACCAAACTAAAACTAAATTGTATTCTTACATGAAGCATGTGGTTTGATGATACACCCTCTTTTAATGCTGATTTACCACCAGTTTAAAATGATATGTTTAAGTAGGAAAACTTCTCCAGATTATTTTAAGCATTAAATCATTTTTATTATACATTCCCAGTAGAATATTTAGTAGTTTGAGTGATTACCTAACCAGAACTTAAATATAATGAGCCTATAGTGCAAAGGAAAGAGAATGTTTACAAATGGTTATGACTCCACCATAAGTAATGTGTAATGTGTGACAAAATACTGAGAGAAGATGCAGCTGAAAATCTATCTTAACAATCTTTCAGTGGCTTGTTTCATTCTTCTTGCCTAACAGATGCCCATATGATGATAACAATATAATAATCATTCAAATATTCATGGACACGTTTGTCCACCTTCCAAACCAGTGGGTGATCACTGTGATGCATGAAAACTGGGAGCTTACAAAGTGAAATAACACATTGACTGTGAGTAAGGACTGCGCCAAAGTTTGTGAAGCCATCTTGAGGCTTCATAACAAAACACATATAACAATGGTTGGTCACAACGTTAGCACCGTCTATTAAGTTTCATGAACTAACTGAGATTTGCAGCCTTCTGGTTTTAATTTTGCAGTTCAGCTCTGCCATATGGAATAGGAAGAAAATAACATAATTAAAATCAATGAAGTCATGTGAACCTAAATCACCAAAAAGGGGAGAAAAAAGTCCCATGTGGGTGGGTTGTTGACAACTAGAGATCAAACTGTAGTTAAGTTAGGGAGAAAATGATAAGCCATAGGTCAGAGTCTTGAAGAATTAGAGTTGGGCTTTCAGACAGATTTAATAAAACTACATATGAAATGCTTAAAGATCTAATAGGGGGCTAGTATTCAAGGCAGGGAAAATACAATATGCAAACTAATCAATTATTTTTCTGTTCACTCTTATGAAAAACACAATTGGTGGCAGATAAGAATTTATAACCTGATTTATAGCTTGTAGTAAAATAAAATTTGAATACTACAATTATCACACTTCTTATCAGAAAGTCACAGGATCATAGATATAGAGGAGAACAGGAGCTTAGCTACTGTCTAGTCCAACAGAATGGATGTTTTTTTCTTCTTTATTTTTCTCCAACCCAGTAATACTACATAGGATCAGAATTTCATAGATTTTTAACTGAATACTTCTAAACAATGTAGAAAATCTTAAGTACTTAGCTTTGAGGATAGAAGTATACTCAGAAGTACAATTAATCAATATGCTAATTTCATTCTTTCTGTGGAAATTAAGCAGGTCTTGAATCATATGCATGACATTTGAAGCAAGAACGTAATTATCAAATTGGATGCCAGCCATCAGTACTTTTATTTACTTATTGTAAATTTTATTCTGAACTTAACAAAATAAGCATTTCCATAATGTAGTAGAATAGGAAAAAAGAAGATGATTGTGCATGAAGTTGCAAAGTTATTATGTAGAACTTGTTATTCCTTTCAAATATATAATAAAATTATCATATAACTTTCTTTTTCCACTTTTATTTCTTCTCTCCCCTCACCTTAGGAATGGCTACCATTAGACACAATGTGTGTATGTGTGTGTGTGTGTTTATATGTGTGTGTATAAAATCACTTTATAAATATTTCTATTTGTCAGTTCTTTCTCTAATGCAGATTATATGTTCCTTCCTAACTCCATTGTAGTTAATTCAGATATTAATAATCAAAATTATTTATTCTCTTAAAGTTGCTCTTAAAACAACATTGCAGTTATTGTAGACAACATTCTCTTAGCTCTGCTAATGTCCTTCTTCATTATTTCACATGAGTTTATAATTTTTTTTTCTAAAATCATATAGCTCATCATTTCTTATAGCACAGTAGGATTTCATCACTATTATATGCTACAACTTGTTCAACCATTCCCCAACTGACAGGCATCTTTTTTTCCCCTCTTTTGTGTTTTGAATTCTGTAGATAGTACAGAAAATTTAATCAATAATGTTGGAATCATTGCCTTTAAAATGTACATTGTTTATATTTTACAAGATAAAGTATCTGCCCACTGGGCAGCTATGTTCAGATTAGAAACTACACCATATGAGTGGACAAAGAAGACAACCATTGCAGTTTTCCCCTCCAATCTACTACTAATTTTCTGACATTTTGTCAGGAATTTAGTAGCAAAATTACTTCACTGTCGACAAGTGGTACAATGTAGGGTGAGGGCGGCATAGTGGTAGTTCTAAGGATAATTATCAGCTGTGCAATATAAATTACAAGTGACTACAGTTCCAGAGAATGGATGGATGGCAAATGTGTCTTACATATTTGCATGAACCTTAGGAGGAGAAGCAAGTCTTCCCTCTGTGAACGTCAGGAGATACACACACACACACACACATGCACATGTGCACACACACATACATGTGTATATATGTAGATACATGTATGTATGCATATATAATGTATAAATTAATGTTTATATGTTTATTTATGTGCATTTATATATTCCCATAATATATTGATATATTTCACATAAACACAAATATATGCATGTACACACATATATATGCATATATTGTTATACAAACCTATAAATAAAATATCTAAATACATAAATAACATATGAAGTTAAATATAAATAAACATTTACATATATTCTTGTGTTTACAGAGGAGTATAAGGGAAAGAATATTGGAATGGCAGTTTATAAACCTGCCAGTTTTTCCCCTACCTAGCCATAAGCAAGCAAATTAATTTCTCTGGCCTTCAGTTTCCCCTTCTATAAAATAAAGGGATTCAGTTATAAGGTCTCTAATGTCTCTATTAGTTCTAATATTAAATGGGTCCCTAGAGTGATATACTGGCAAGTATTTAAATGCTGACTCTGAAAACAATGCATTCACCAAATACTTTTAATTTTAACCTACACTATTACCATTTTTCCCACCACTTTCTTAAGTTTTGATGATCAGTAAAACAATTTGAACTCTGATTTATAGTATTTGCTGATTTCTAAGGCAGAAATGTTCACAATGAAAATTTATTGACTCTCCTAGCTCATCGGAGCTGGCTCCAACATACTCCTGGTTCTATGACACTAGAGTTCCTATTTAATATCATATAAATAATCCAAAAGCAGGAGTGTCTGTCAGATCTCCAAATACTTAGATGACACCAGACTATATAATAAAACATCCAGTTTATTGTGAAATTAGGTGAAGATTTTATCAGTCTTTGTGAGTGGGTGAGGTATGCACAAACTGCTATGTGAAGTTCTATTTGCCATATAGAAAAAAATAATATTATTCCAGTTCACTCCATTGGAGGAAAAAAAGCTGGGACAAATGGGTGAAATTTATTGCAAGAAAGATTTCAGATAAACATGGCAAAAACACAGAGAAAATTGGAATTGTTAAAAATGGAATGTACTGATTTGGAGAACAGTGAATTCTATGTCACTGTAGGTCTACATTCAGAGACAAATCCCCTTATTAAAAGGATTTGTTCTATAAATCAGTCAAAAGGTCACACCTAAGGACCTAGAAGGCCACATGTGGCCTTGAGGCCACAAGTTCCCCACCTATGGACTAGACCATGATATATCAGTGATGGTGTAAGAGTGATCATCTGAGCAGGATTTAGACTTAAGGGAGAATTGTACGGGATGGAGCCCTGGTTTTGTTTTCAAATGAGCTGGGTCTGAATCTCATCTTTTCTGCTTAGTACTTCCATGACTGGTCAAGTACATTCATTCTCTGCTTGTATTTCCAAAGCTTCTAAAATGGAGGGTTGTGAAAATCTTTGATTATTTGATCTGTCTTAAGAAAAAAAAAATTAAAGGTATTAAGATAAATGTAGATAAAAGCAATTAAAACAATAAGTTTTAAAAATAGTGCTTAGATACTGTAGTTAAATATGTCTATGGTCTGATTGGTGTAGATATTCCCTCCACCAGTAAAATTTGAAAGTTATGAAAAAGGATGAGGGGACAGAGCCAAGATAGTGGAGTAGCAACACACACTTTCTAGAGCACTGCCCCACAGCACAGTCAAATACCTGTAAAAAATGACTCTAAACAAATTCTGGAGCTTTAGAACCCACAGAATGATGATGGAGTGAAGCAAATCTCAAGCCCAAGACAGCCTGAAAGGTCACCAGAAAGTATCTATCATGCCATGCAGGGGGCAGGGCCCTGGACTGTGTGGATTGCATGGGCCCTGCTGGCCTATACAGGCCCTGAGCAGGCCTCAGGGAGAATCTCTCACACCTGTGGCATTTTCCAGACTTCAGGACCCCAAAACACCAAGGGCAAATTGGAAGGTCATTGGAAAAAGCTGGTGAGACCAGTGTGGGAAAGTGGAGTAGTATTGCCTCAGCCCCAGGGTGGCAGAGGGAGAAGGGGGCAGAGGAACCTGCAGCATTGACAGCAGTAGGGGCAGAGAGATCAATTATTTCTGGACCCCAAGGCCCACAGATTATGGAGGAATCCAGCAGCTGACAGCACACCCCCCATTCCCATTGGAACCAGAGATCTACCTGGACAAAGAGCTCAAAAGTCAAGTAAATGACTGGGAAGATGAGCAATAACCAAAAAAAGAATCAGACTATAGAATCTTACTTTGATGACAAGGAAGACCAAAACATGCAAACAGAAGAAAACAAAGTTAAAGTTCCTCCATCCAAAGTTTTCAAGAAAAATATGAATTGATCTCAGGTCATGAAAGTGCTCACAAAGGATTTGGAAAATCAAGTGTACCAAAAATTGGGAAGGGAAATGATAATGATGCAAGAAAATTATGTGAAACAAGTCAATTGCTTGTTAAAGGAGACCCAAAAAAGTTGAAGAAAATAACACTGTAAAAAATAGACTAACTCAAATGACAAAAGAGATCCAACAAGTCAATGAAGAGAGGAATGCCCTAAAAAGCAGATTGGGTCAGAATGAAAAGAAGGTCCAAAAGCTCACTGAAGAAAATAATTCCTTAAATATTAGAGTGGAGAAGGTGGAAGTTAATAACTTTATGAAAAATCAAGAAATTACCAAACCAAACCAAAGGAATGAAAAAATAGCAGACAATGTGAAATATCTGATTGGAAAAAAAAAGAAACCTGACATGTAAAATAGTTCCAGGAAGACAATTTTAAAATTATGGGACTACTTGAAAGCCAAGATCAAAAAAAGACCCTAGACATCATCTTTCAAGAAATTGTCAAGGAAAACTGCCCTGATATTCTAGAACCATAGGGCAAAATAAATATTGAAAGAATCCACTGATTACCTCCTGAAAGAGATCCCAAAAGGAAAGCTCCTAGGAATATTGTAGCCAAATTTCAGAGCTTCCAGGTAAAGGACAAAATATTGCAAGCAGCCAGAAAGAAACGATTTGATTATCATGGAAATACAATCAGGATAACACAAGATCCAGCAGCTTCTACATTGAAGGATTGGAGGGTTTGGAATATAATATTTCAGAAGTCAAGGGAACTAGGATTAAAACCAAGAATCATCTACACAGAAAAACTGAGTATAATATTTCAGGGGAAAAATGGTCATTCAATGAAATCGAGTACCTTCAAACATTTTTGATACAAAGACAAGATATGAATAGAAAATTTTCTTTTAAACCACAAGAATCAAAAGAAGCATGAAAAGATAAACAGGAAAGAGAAATCATAAGGGACTTACTAAATTTGAACTGTTTACATTCCTACATGAAAGGATGATATATATATATAAAACTCTTAAGATGTTTCTCAGTACTAGGGTAGTTGGAGGGACTATATACATATACATAGAGGGCACAGGGTAAGTTGAATAGGAAGGGATATCTAAAAAAATAAAATTGAGGGATCAGAGAGGAATATATTGGGGGTAAAAGGGAAAAATTGAATGGGACAAATTATCTCTCCCATAAAAGAGGCAAGAAAAAGCTTTTTCAACAGAAGGGAAGACAGGGGAGGTGACAGGGGAAAAGTAAACTTTACTCTCATCACATTTGGCTTAAAGAAGGAATTACATGCATAATCAATTTTCTATGAAACTTTCTTACACTACAGGAAAATAGGAGAGAAGAGGATAAACAGGAGGAGGCAGGGGGATGATAGAAGGGAGGGCAAATGGGAGGAGGGGGTACTTAGAAGTAAATACTTTTGAAGAAGGATAGGGTCAAAAGAGAGAATAGAATAAATGGAGGGCAGGATAGGATGGAGGGAAATGTAGTTAGTCTTCCACAACATGATGTTTATGGAAGTCTTTTGTATAAATACACATGTATAACATATATGGAATTTCTTGCCTTCTCAGTGTGGATGGGAGGGAAGGGAGGAAGGGAGAGAAGTTGAAACTCAAAGTTTTCAGAATAAATGTTAAAAATTATTTTTATATGCACCTGGGAAATAAGATATACAGGCAAAGAGATATAGAAATCTATCTTATCCTTCAAGAAAATAGAGGTAATGAGAATAAGAGAAAGAAGGGATGGGATAGAAGTGTGAGGTGATTGGGGGAAGGGGTAATCAGAATGTATGCTGTCTTGGGCTGGGCAGAGGGGAGAGATGGGGTGGAAATCTGGAACTCAAAATTTTGTGGAAATGAATGTTGAAAACTAAAAATAAATAAATCAGAATTAAAAGAAAGAAAAGAAAGAAAATTATTAAAAAAACACATGCTTTTTCATTTGTACAATTCTTCTTCATGTATATCTATGTATCCTCCATAGAGAGTCCACTTAATATGCTGGACATTCTTTTAATATCTTGGAGACATTTCAGTAACCTGTGGCCTGTCCATTTGTAATATCTTATTTTTATTACGAGTCACATTGTTTGCTTTATGGAAAACATTCAGATTTTTTGCAAGAAATGTTCTTTATAATGCACTATAGAAAGGACCTCTACAAAATGCAAAACAAGATATGTATATTTGAATCAAGAAAGAGATGAAGAACAAGATTACAATCTGTTTTAAAAAATGAAAGTCATTACAGCGCGACAGAAACTGGGAATAGACCAATGCCTGACACTGTACACAAGAATAAAGTCCAAATGGTTACATGATCTAGGTATAAAAATTGATACTATAAACAAATTAGTGCAGGAAGGAATAGTGTATTTATCATATTTATGGAGAATGGAAAAATTTTTGACGATAAAAGAGACAGAAAACATTATGAAGTGTAAAATGGATAATTTCGATTACATTAAATTGAAAAGTTTTTGCACAAACAAACCCAGTGCAACCAAGATTAGGAGGGAAGCAGGAAACTGGAAAGGAATTTTTGCAACTAGTGTCTGTAATAAAGTCCTCATTTTCTAAAATATATAGAGAACTGAGTCAACTGTAAAATACGAGTCATTCCTCAATTGATAAAGGGTCAAAGGATATGAACAGGTAATTTTCAGAAGAAGAAATTAAAGCTATCTATAGTCATATGAAAAAATGATCTAAATCACTATTGATTAGAGAGGTATGAATCAAAACATCTCTGAGGTACCACATCACATCTATGAAATTGGTTAACTTGAGAAAACAGGAAGATGATACATGTTGAAGATGTCGGAGAGTTGGAACACTAATTCATTGTTGGTGGAACTGTGAGCTGATCCAATCATTCTGGAGAACAATTTGGAACTATGCCCAAAAGACTACAAAAATGTGCATACCCTTTGACCCAGCAATACCACTTCTAGGACTGTATCCCTAAGAATTATAAAAATGAGAAAGGGTCCCACATGTACAAAAATATTTATAGCAACTCTCCTTGTGGTAGCCCAAAACTGGAAATCGAGGGGATGCCCATCAATTGGGGAATGATTGGATTAATTGTGGTATATGAAGGTAATGGAATACTATTGAGCTATTAATACTATTAAGAAATGATGAACAAGAAGACTTCAGAGAGGCCT
Organism: Notamacropus eugenii; assembly: GCF_028372415.1. Classification (NCBI taxonomy): domain Eukaryota; kingdom Metazoa; phylum Chordata; class Mammalia; order Diprotodontia; family Macropodidae; genus Notamacropus; species Notamacropus eugenii. The sequence goes on from NC_092875.1 coordinate 392,353,159, forward strand.
GGAAAGACCCAAATGAACTGATGCTTAGTGAAAGGAGCAGAACCAGGAGAACTTTATACACAGCAGCAACCACAGTGTGTAAGGAATTTTTCTGCTAAACTTAGTACTTCATTGCAATGCAAGGACTTAAAAAATTCCCAGTGGATTCTTGAGGCAAAATGCCTTCCACATCCAGAGAAAGAACCATGGAATTTGATCACACAATGAAGCAGATCCTTTTCCTTTGTATTTTTTTTTTTGTTTTATGATTTTTCCAATTCATTTTAATTCTTCTATGCCATCTGACTAAGGTGAAAATGTATTTCATAGTAATGCATATGTATAGCCTATAAAAATTTGTATGCTGTATCAGGGAAGGAGTGGAGAGGGAAGGGAGAAATGGGGGGAGGGGAATCTAAGATACATGAAAATGAGTGTAGAAGACTGAAATGAGAAATGAAAAGAGAAAAGGAAAAAAATTTTTAAAGTCATTAGTAAGGTAAACAAAATTTTAAACAAATCTCAATTTACTACTTTGGGGAAAAAACCTTTCAAATTTGGGAAAAGTACGTTTTAGACACAAAATGTACTAAACTAATTCTATATAGAATATAAGCTTGTTGGAAGTAGGGACTCTTTCACTTTTAACTTTGTATCCCTAACACTGAGCCTGGTTCTTGGAACAAAAAAAAGCACTTAATAAATCTTTCAGTCACTTCTATCACATCTGACTTTTCACAACTCCATTTTACATTGACTTTGCCAAGATACTAAAATGGGTTCCTTCTCTAGCTCATTTTACAGATGAAGAAACTGAGACAAAGAATATTAATTGACTTGTCCAGGGTCACATAGGTAATAACTGAGGTTATATTTGAAATCAGGTTTTTCTGACTCTAGGCCTGGCATTACCTAACTGGTTTATCCAGTCAGTAATCAAATTTCGGAATCCATTACCCTGAAAATTGGTATTGACAGCAAATAAAACTTAATTCCTAAAAGTTTTAGAAAAAAAAAGTCTTCTCATGTCATTTTACATGGGTCATGTATTGTTAACAGAATTCTATGCTAAAGAAATAAGAATCAGAGCAGTATGACAAGTCCTATAGTCCTAACTGCTCTAAAGCTTGAATCCCTGAAACAGGAATAGCAGGCTCAGTTGATTAATCAATATTCATTCAGCACTTACTACATACCAGGTACTATATTAAATGCAGGGGGAAGGTAGAAGTGAGGACAGTCCTTGCCCACAAGTAGGTATGGGCCAATAGGGAAGGCAATGGATTCATCAAGAATACATATAAAGAGAATACATACAAATTAGTTCAAGGCAGTCAAATGAAAGGTAGTTGAGGAGGATATTAACAATTTTGGGGTAGATCAGGACAGATTTCATGTAGAAGGTAATGTTCAAGTACTACCTTAAAGACAGGCTTTCTACAAGGTAGAAACAAGGACCAAGTGCATTCTAGGCATGGGGATCAGCCAGTGGAAAACGAGATAAAAGATGAAGTTTATTTGTGAGGAACAAAGAGAAGGTAGATCTTAGAGTGGGAGATTAAGAAGGAATAATATGCAATAAGTCTGCAAGGATAAGTTGGGAGGACAATGTGCAGAGTTTCAAAAGCTAAACGTAGTCTATCTTAGAGAAAATAAGGAGCCACTGAAGTTGATTGACAAGAGGAGTAACAGACATATCTATGTTAAAGGAAAATAATTTTCCTTAATAAAGAGCACGAGCTAAAATAGGGGTAAGAAGGCAGGGAAAATAATGAAGAGATTGACTGAATACACTGGGCAAGAAGTATGGTGTATTTGAATTACCGTGGTGATTATATGAACAGAGAAAAGGAGTTAGATGACAGAGATGTTGTAAATGTAGAAATATCAAAATATGGCAACTGATTGAATATGTGGTTCAAGAGATAACAGGGAAGTGAGGATAACACCGAGGTTATAAGCCTAGGGAACTGAAAAAATCATTGATGCTTTCAATAGAAATAATGAAATTTCCAAGATGGCCACATTTTGGGGAAAATATTAGTTTACAGTGTATGTATAGAGTGTGAGGTATCTCTGGGACATCCAGTTTGAAATGTAAAATGGGCAGTTGCTTTATGTGAGGGTGAAGCACAGAGTAGAGACTGGGTATGTACATATAAATGTACAAGATATCTGAATAGGGATTATAATTAAACCTATGGATGCAGATGAGATGAGATAAAGAGGGAGGGGATTGAGTCAAGAAGTCCAGGATGGAGCGATGTGGGACAGCTATATAGTTAGACCATCTGATCTAGTTTTCCTGTCTTTTATATTCTTTCTTTATGGGTTATCATCTGTTTTTAGATGATTCCCAGATCTATTTATCCAGTCCTAAACTTTCTCTTAAACTCTATTATCATTTCACCAAATACCCCCTTGGATATCTCAAATTTCAGTCCCCTAAGCATCCCAAGCTGAATCTGTTCAAAGCAGAACTCATTAACTTTCCACCAAAATCCTTCCCTTTTCAAATTCATCTAATTCTATCAAGGACATCATCCAGTCTCCAAGTCACCCAGACTTGTAACTTCATTTTCATCCTCAACTCTTGTTACATTCACTCCATGTGTCCAGTCTCATTCCAAGTCCTACCATTTCTGCCTTCAGCACAATAGTCATATATGTTCCTATCTCTTCACCAACACAGTTACCCTCTGGTTCAAGCCCTTGTCATTTCCTAACTGGACTCTTGCAAAGGTAGAGTGGAAGGTCTCTCTGCCTTGAGTCCTTCTTCACTACAGTTTACAGTTCACTCAGCTACCAAAGTCATCTAGCTGAAGTGCACATCCAACCATCTCAACCCCACCTCAATAAACTGCAATGATGCCCTTTCCATTTCTGGGCACCAGCCTTGAAAGCAGCCCCCATCACCATGTTGACCCACCTGCAGTGGACTGATCCTTTGGAATTGCTCTAGGTTCCTCATTAAGAGCAACAAATAGACATACAGCACTGAGGCCAACAACTATCATGCCTGAAACTCGTTCTGTGATAATGGGCTGATCACTGGAAGAGGGTGGGCACCCAGCAGGTTTTTGACATGAAGGGCATCATGGTGGTGCTGAAGCACAGGGTAGGTCAGAGGAAAACTGCCACTTCTTACTTGAGGAACACAGTCAACACAAATGGAGGAGTAGGGCCAAGATGGCAGAGTAGAAACATGAACCTGCTTGAGCTCTCCTTCCAAAACCCTCAAAAAACCTTTAAAAATGGCTCTAAACAAATTCTAGAGTGGCAGAAACCACAAAATGACAAAGTGAAACACATTCCCAGTCCAAGATAATCTAGAAAGCCAAGACAAAGGGTCTAAGGCATGGAGATTGGGGTGTAGCATAGCCCATATTGTACTGGCACAGTTGGAACTGGAGGAGGCCTCAGGGCATGGAATCGCTGGTAGGTGCTGTGGTTTCTAGGCTTCTCAACCCACAAATGCAAAAGACAGCTTCAAAAATCAGTGAGAAAGCTCTCTCACCTGAGTGAGAGAGGAATGTGATCTGGTTCCAGCCCCAGGGCAGTGGTATCCACTGCCACCACATTGGCAGGCTGCTTCTGCAGCTTACAGTCTACTGTCAGTGGGGTAACTGAGCAGCTGATTTGAATCACAGCCCTGAGTCATGGTACTAGGGTGAGGAATAGAGCTGGTATGGCAAAGCTGATGGCAAATGTAGAGAGGGAATCCTACTTACAGTTCCAGGGCAGAAAAGAGTACTTATGGTTGTTTATAGACCAGAGTGCAGAACAGGAGAGGAGTAAATACCTCTGTCTTGACTATGGAAGTTTAGAGGAACTGAAAACATCTCCCTAGAGATGCCTTGGGAGAACAATTGCATAAAACCTCTAATACCTACCACTTGACAAAGGAATAAAAAGCCAAGTAATTGGCTGGGAAAATTCACAAAAAGGGAAAAATATGAAAATAGAAGGTGACTCGGTGAAAATGTATTTTCTTCCATTCTTTCAGATGAGGAAGAGTAAGACATACAATCAGAGGAAAACAACAAGGTCAAGGCTCCTCCACTGAAAGCCTTGAAAACATATGCAATGTTCTCAAGCCATGGAAAAGTTCAAAAAGGAATTTGAAAATGAAGTAAGAGAGGTAAAGGAAAAATTGGGAAGAGAAATGAGGGCAATGCAAGAAAATCACGAAAAACGAGTCAATAGTTGCTAAAGGAGACCCCAAAAAATGCTGAAGAAAATAACACCTCTAAAAATAGACTAACCCAAATGGCAAAAGAAGTCCAAAAAGCCAATGAGGAGAAGGATGCCTTCAAAAGCAGAACTGGGTAAAGGGAAAAGAGGTACAAAAGTTAATTGAAGAAAATAGTTCTTTAAAAATGAGAATGGAGCGAAAGAAAACTAATGACTTTGAGAAGAATAAAGAAATTATAAAATAAAAGCAAAAGAATGAAAAATTAGAAGATAATGTGAACTATGACACTGGAAAATCAACTGACCTGGAAAGCAAATCCAGTAGACTTAATTTAAAAACGATTGTTGTGTCTGAAAGTCATGATAAAAAAAAAAAAGAGCCTAGATATCATCTTCCAAGAAATTATCAAGGATAGCTGCCCCGATATTTCTAGAATCAGAGAGTAAAATGGAAATGGAAAGAATCTACCTATCACCTTCCAAAAGAGATACCAAATGGAAAACTCCTAGGAATATTGTATCCAAATTCAAGAGTTTCTGTTCAAGGAGAAAATGTTACAATCACTCAGAAGAAAACAATTCAAGTATTATAGAAATAGAATCAAAACAACACAGGATTTAGCTGCTTCTACACTATGGGACTGAAGAATTTGGAATATGATATTTCAAGGTCAAAGGAGATAGGATTAAAACCAAGAATCACTTGCCCAACAAAACTGAGTATAATACTTCAGGGGAAAGAATGGAATTTCAATGAAATAGAGGACTGCCAAATATTCCTGTTGAAACGACCTGAGCTGAATAGAAAAACTGACTTTCAAATACAAGAATCAAGAGAAACATGAAAAGGTAAATAGGAAGGAGAAGCCATAAGGAGTTTATTAATGTTGAACTATTTACATTCCTATATGGAATAATATTTGTAACTCATGAGACCATTTTCAGTATTAAGGTGGTTAGAGGGAATATATCACAACCTATAGACAGTGGGGGAGTCAATCTCTTGTATGTGTGTGTGTGTATATGTATGTGTGTGCACGTGTACATGCACATGTATGCATGTGTATATATGCATACACATACAATACACATAAACATTCACATACACATGCACATGCATATACATGTATGTGTATATTTATGCACATATATATTATATAGGTATGCATATGTACATGGATGTATGTGTAAGCATATATATACATATACAATGTGTGTGCATGCATGTATACATATACATATATGCATATACAAACACACATAGATGCACATATATAAGCAAAATACATACATATACAAATATACACACATGTGTGTATACATACATATCACAGAGTGAGCTGAATATGAAGGGAGAATATCTAAAAAGTAAAATTTATTTTTGAATTAAATGTACCAGGAGTAAGAGAAAGGAAGAGGTAGAATATAGCAAATCATATCATGTAAAAGAGGCAAGAAAGAACTTTTACAATGGAAGGGAAGAGGGAGTAGGTGAAAGTCAGTAAATGACCCTTATTCTCATGGGATTTGGCTTAAGGAGAGAATAATACACATTCCATAGGATATGAAAATCTATTTTACCCTGTAGAAAGGCAGCAAATTGGGCAAAGGGATAATGAGAAGTAAATACTATTGTGGAAGAACAGGTCAAGAGAGAGAATAGAATAAATGGAGTGCAGGATAGGACAGAGGGAAATGTGGTTAGTCTTTCACAACATAACTGTTATGGCTACACATGTATGACTTATATTGAATTCCTTGCTTTCTCTCTGAGGGTGATTGTGGAGGGAGGAAGGGAGAGAATATGGAATTCAAAGATTTAATAATGAATTTTAAAATTGTTCTTACATGCAACTGGGAGATAAGATGTACAGACAAAGGGGCATAGATATCTATTTTGCCATACAGGAAAATAGAAGGGAGTAGAATGGAAGAAGGCAGGCAGTAATTGAAGTGAGGACAGACTGGAGAAAGGGGTGAATTGGATGCATACTGTTCTGGGGTAGGAGTTGGGAGAGATGAGGAGAAAATTTTGAAATCAAATTCTTATGTGAGTGTGGAAAATTGAAAAATAAGTAAATTATAAATATATACGTATGTGTGTGTATAAAATGTGTGTGTGTAAATAGATTAACCCAAATGGCAAAAGAAGCGCAAAAACACTAATGAGAATAATGCCTTAAAATGCAGAATGAGGTGAATGGAAAAGCAGGTCCAAAAGTTCATTGAATGAAATGCCTTAAAAATTAGAATGAAGAAAACGGAACCTAATAACTTCATGAGAAAACAAGAAATTATAAAACAAAACCAAAAGCATGAAAACATAGAAGACAATATGAAATACCTCACTGGAAAACAACTTGCCTGGAAAATAGATCCAAGAGACATCATTTAAAAATTATTGGTCTACTTGAAAACCATGGTCAAAAAATTATCCTGGATATCATTTTACAAGAAATTATCAAGGAAAACTGCTCTGATATTCTACAACCAGACAGTAAAATAGAAATGGAAAGAATCCAACAATCATCTCCTGAAAGAGATACCAAAACGACAACTCCTAGAAATATTACAGCTAAATTCCAGGGTTCCCAAATCAAGGGAAAAATATTACAAGCAGCCAGAAAGAAACAATTCAAATACTGTGGAAATACAATCAGGATAACACAGGATTTAGCAGCTTCTACACTAAGGGATCAGAGGGCTTGAACTATGATATTCAAGAAGTCAAATGAGGTAGATTTAAAGCCAAGAATCACCTATCCAACAAAACTGAGTAAAATACTTCATGAAAGCAATGGAATTTCAATAAAATAGAGAACTTCCAAGCATTCTTGTTGAAAACATAAGAGTTTAATAGAAAATTTGACTTTCAAATACAAGAGTGAAGAGAAAAATGTAAAAGTAAATGGGAAAGACAAGCCATGAGGGACTTATTAACGTTGAACTGTTTACATTCTTACATGGAAAGATACTACTTGCAACTCATGAGACCTTTCTCAGTATTAAGGTAATTAGAGGGAATACACACACACATATACACACATATACACATATGTATGTATGTATGCACATATATATGTGTGTTTATTATATATATTTATATGTATAAGTGTGTATATGTGTGTATGTATGTGTAGATATGGATATAGAAAGAAGGCACAGAGTGAGCTGAATATGAAGGGAGAATGCCTAAAAACTGAAATTGACTGTTAAGAGGAATATATTGGGAGACAAAGGAAGAGGTAGAATATAGCAAATCATGTCACATAAAAGAGAAAAGAAAGAGCATTTCCAATGGAAGAGAAAAAGGGGGAGGTGAAACTTAATAAATGAACCTTACCCTCATTGGATTTGGCTTAAGGAGTAAATAACACTCACTCAATTGCATATTGAAATGCATCTTACCATGCAGGAAGGCAGGATAGAAGGGAATAAGAGAGGGAGGATAATGGAAAGGATGGTAGATAGGGCAAAGGGTAATCAAAAGGAAACACTATTGTGGGGGGACAGGTCAAAGAAGTGAATAGAATAAATGGAGGGCAGGACAGAATAGAGGGAAATGTGGTTAGTCTTTTGTAACATGAGTGTTATGGAAGTGTTTTGCATGGCTATACATGTATGACCTCTGTTGAATTCCTTGCTTTCTTAAAGAGAGTGAGTGGGGAGGTGGGGAGGGAGAGAATATGGAACTGAAAGCTTTAAAAATGAATGTCAAAAATTGTTTTTTTTCATGCAACTGGGAAATAAGATGTACAGGCATTGCAGTATAGAAATATATCTTGCCCTACAGGAAAATAAAGGGGAGAGGGATGGGAGAAAGGTAGGATGATAGAAGGGAGGATTGACTGGGAGAAGGCACGGATGGGGTGCACACAGTCCTGGCCTGGGGGTGGTGAGAGAGGGGGAGAAAATTGGGAATTCAAATCTTGTGGAAGTGAATATTGTTAACTGAAAATAAATAAATTATATATTTAAAAAGTTTAACACAAATATTCAGGCCACACTCAACAGCATCTGCCACATTATCCACAAGAATAAATATTGGACTAGGAAAGGTGGCCTAGACCTAACAGATCTCAAATTGTATTATAAAGCAGCAATCATCAAAACTAGTTGGTATTGGATAAGAAATAGAGGGATAAATCAGTGGAATAGGTTAGGTACTCAAAACACAGTAGTCAATGAATATAGTGGTCTACTGTTTGATAAACTGAAAAACCACAACTTCTGGAATAAGAACTCCCTGTTTAACAAAAACTGCTGGCAAAATTGGATAACAGTGTGCTGGAAACTGGGCATAGACCAATGCCTGACATCATACACAAGAATGAATTCCAAACGAATACATCATCTAGGTACAAAGGTTGATACTATAAACACATTAGGGGAGCAAGGGATAGTGTATTTGTCAGATTTATGGAGAATGGAGAAATTTATGACTGAACAAGAGAGAGTGAACATTATGAAGTGCAAAACGGATAATTTTGATTATATTAAATTGAAAAGTTTTTGCACAAACAAACCCAATGCAACCAAGATTAAGAGGGAAGCAGAAAATTTGAGAAAGAATTTTTGCAACTAGTGTTGTGATAAAGGCCTCATTTCTAAAATATATAGAGAATTGAGTCAAATGTACAAGAATGCAAGCTATTTTCCAATTGATAAATGGTTAAAGGATATGAACATCAGTTTTCAGAGGAAGAAATTAAAGCTATTTATAATCACATGAAAAAATGCTCTAAATAACTATTGATTAGAGAGATGTGAATCAAAACAACTCTGACGTACCACATCACACCTGTCAGATTGACTAACATGACTAAACATCAAGATGATCAATATTGGAGAAGACATGGGAAAGTTAGAACACTAATTCATTGTTGCTAGAGATAAGAGCTAATCCAACCATTCTGGAGAGCAATCTGGAACTATGTCCAAAGGGCTTCAAAAATGTGCTTACTCTTTGACCCAGCAATATCACTTCTAGAGCTGTATCCCAAAAAGATCATAAAAATGGGAAAAGGGACCCACATGTACAAAAATATTTATAATAGCTCTCTCTGTGGTGGCCAAGAACTGGAAATCGAGGGAATGCCCATCAATTGGAGAATGGCTGAACAAATTTTGGTACATGAATGCAATGGAATATTATTGTGCTATAAGAAATGATGAACAGGAGGACTTTAAGGAGACCTGGAAGGACATATATTAACTGATACTAAGTGAAATGAACAGAACCAGGAAAACATTACACACAGTAAGAACCACAGGGTGAGAGGACTCTTTCTGCTAGACTTAGTCCTTCACAGCAATGCAAGGATCTAAAACATTCCCAAAGGATTCTTGAGAAAAAATGCTATCCACATCCAGAAAAAAGAACTATAGAATCAGAACACAGAATGAAGCAGACTATTTTCTCTTGTGTTATGTTTTGTTCTGTTTTGGTTCCTCTTATGGTATCTCCCATTCTTTTTAATTCTTCCATGCAACAAGACTGATGTGAAAATGTGTATAATAAGAATGTACATGCAGAACTCATGTAAGATTGCATGCCATCTTGGGATGTGGGGGAGAAAATTTAAGACTTATGGAAGTGATTGTTGACAACCCAAAACAAATAAATTAATTTGCTGAAATAAAAGAATAAATATTGGGAAGATCTCTGCATGGCTGCTTTGTGTTGGGCCAGCACCATCCTTTGGAGCCAGAAGACAGTGGTGAAGAAGCAGAACTGCCCACCCAACAGCACCCAAGGCGCCAGGCCTGCCTTTGGCTAATGAAATTAAACTTTGATAGATAGATAGATAGATAGATAGATAGATAGATAGATAGATAGATAGACAGATAGATAGATGGATAGACAGACAGACAGACAGACAGATGGATGGATGGACAGATAGGTGGATGGACAGACAGACAGACAGACAGACAGACAGACAGACAGATAGATAGATAGATAGATAGACAGATAAACTACAATGACTCCATATGATACACAAGATAAAATATGAAATTCTCTTTTTCTATTTTTAAACTCTTCAAAAACTGACCCCTTCCTACCTTTCCAGTCTCATAACACTTTGTCTTTCTCTGTGTATTCTACAATACAGGGGCAATAGTCTTCTTACTAGTGTATCAGAGTCTATACCCCAGCTTTATACTCTTTCACTCACAGTCCACTATACTTTGAAGACTATTCTTCCTCACCTGTACCTCCTGGTTTCCCCAGTATTCTTCAAGGCTGAGATCAAATTCAATCTTCTGCAAGATGCCTTTCTTGATATTTCCCATTTGCCACTGCCAGTGTCTTTCTTCTGAAATCACCTCTCATTTACCTTTATTTCTTGCTTGTGTTTTATCTCTACTATCACAAAGTGAACTGCTTGAGGTGAGAGACCACATTTTGCCTCTCTTTGAATTCCCAGTTTTAGCACAGCTAAGTCTATCAGAAACATTCCTCGCACCCTGTGGCTGTTACTGTATGCAGTGTTCTCTTGGTTCTGTTCATTCCGCTCAGCATCATATAGGTCCTTCCAGGCCTTTCTGACGTCCTCCCGTTAAAAATGCTCTATAATGTTGGTATAGCAGCAAAATAGACTTCTACAGAGTGCTCATACAGGTACAAAGAGAACCAGGAGAGAATAGTATCAAGAAAACCCTTAGAGCTCCGATGAACCACACATAAATCTCTTTATTTTTAGAAGTGAAGAAATTGAGCCTTAGAGATGTTCCCAGTAGCACATCAATAGTGGGAGAGATAGCACTTGAACCCAGGGCTTTTGATTACCAATTCAACCTTCTTTCCATTATCTTACAAGTCTATCCCTAAATCTTTAAATCATCAATGCTCTGAATAGACTTTCTAGCCTCCTCAATTTCCTAATTTACTTGACTCCTTAGAACTCAGAATGAACTTGGTAACATGGCCAATCAGAATTTTGGGTAAATATACATATACATGCATGCATACATACATATATATGTATGTATGCATACAATATATATGTATACACACATATATACATACATAATGTATGTATACATGCAAACATACACACACAAAGACTTTAACTGTAGGCTCTTTAAATTCCCCTTTAAATTAAGACCCCCCCACTTGGATATATTGGAGCATTTAGGATTATTTTTGACAGTTTAATCTTTAGAAGGTCTAAACTCAGATACCATCCTTAAAGTGTTTAATAATGACCAGTTTTCCACACCTTCAAAAGAAATCATGTACTTGGAGATGGAACAGAAATTGGAATTGGAAGCTCTCTGAAGAAATCTAATCCATATCTATTCAATAAGCATTTATTAAGCACCTGCCATATGCAAAGCATTGTGATTAGTGCTGGGGAAAGAAAATCAAAGGACAAAATCCCAAACATTCAAGGAAATCACATCACACTCAGGAAATATACTCTTAATACACAAAAGTGTTTGCATTCTATTGGGGAAAATACATTGTTTACCATGAATCATTGAGGAATAAGAGAATGCTAATACATAAGGAGCTATAAGTAAAAACTTCCCAGACAAGATTATCCTTCAGTTGAACCTTGAAAAAGAATTAAGGATTCTAACAGTGAGTGGTAAGGAAGAACTGCTTTCAGATATGAGGCATCATCCTGTGCAGTAGTATAAAGGGAAGAGAGTGAATACTAAGGTCAGGGAGCAGCAAGGAGGCCAGTTTGTTACGAACAAAATTTTAGTGAAAGGGAGTAATGTGAATAAGTCTGGAAATATTGGCAGTAGAAAGGTTGTGTTGGACTTTAAAGGATGGGAGAAACATAACAATGTTTATAAACAGAAGAGAATGAAGCATTTGAAAAGGAGAGAAAGAAAAGGAGAGAGAAGTAGGTTGGGAGAAGATCAAAGGAGAAAGCTCCTAGTAGAAAAAGGAGGAGATGACATCAAATCACAGATAGAGTGGTTAGCTTTGGCAAGAAGAACCATAGTCAGAGAACAAAGATAGGTCAGAAATTAAAGTTAATTAAAATATGTAAAAATAAGATATTTATACATACAGAATTTTCTTGATGTTCACACAGGTGAGTGCAGAAAAAATATAGTATGAGAATATTAATAATATACAGTGATAGGAGACTTCTAAGTTCATTTCTTTATTTAGTACACACAAATCTGGAGTCGTTTTGGGTATTGGGGCCTGAATATGTACAGATGAAGTGGTTTCACCTGTGTGAGAAGAAAGGAGGGACTAGTTCAGGGGTTGAGAACCCACAGCTTTAAGGCCACATGTCATCCTCTAGGTCCTCAAGTGTAGGCCTTCGACTGAATCAAAACTTCATAGTACAAATCCCCTTAATAAAATGATTCTTTTTTTGTAAAACTTGAAGTCCGTCAAAAGGCTGCACCCAAGGACCTAGAAGGCCATACATGGCCTCAAGGCCACAGGTTCCCCACCCCTGACTTTATCCTTTACTCCTCCTTAAACTGACAGAGATAAAATGTTAGAAATTGAGGGCAAACTCACTGAAGGACTTTAGAATCTAATGGAGGATGAGATAGAGCAGTACTATAGATGAAAAGAAGTATTTGGGGAAAACGGTTCACCTAACTTTATTTTACACCATTATCATCAAGGAAAGGGTGTAAAAGGGTGGCACATACATCATTATACCCAAAGTCATTATACCTAAAGGTGGGGGCAGTTGATAAACCTTGGGAAATGTGGTTCCTTATTCTAAAATAACTACAGCAAAGATTTAAATCCAAATAGACTTATTGATCATCATCTTTGAGAAGAGATGCTTTAGGAAGGTATCTTAAATTTACCAAGAAGGACTCATCATAAAGTGTTCAAAATTCTTCAGCTTGGTTGAAAACAAATTTTAAAAATAAGCAATTAAGAATCAGATTTTTGCCATTAGAAAAATAAACCTTCATCCCCCCAACTCATAGAAAAATGAATATTGTTTATTGTATCTCAGGTGTTTAATTTGTAACCCAAAGTTTGACAGACTGTTTGACTCAAGGAGACAGCTGTGCCACAGAAGCTCACAGTTGGGCTGCTGTTCCTCCCACAGCAGCTATGTTCCTGTAGTCCCACATATCAAGGGATTTCACCTTCATAGGGCATGAGGATGAATTGATTAGCACTCATTACATTTCTAGGATATACACACAACGGCTGAGGGCTCTATAACAACACTCAGAACAATTAAGATGAAGGTTTATGGTAGTCATAGACAGAGACATTTCTAGGTCAGACTCAGATTTCAGTTGCTGAGCCTTCTTTCCTTTTTTCTGTGTCTGGGTGAAGCTATAAGAAATCAGATGCTTGCAGCACGTTGGCTGAGGGGGAAGAGCCCAAGACCATTCAGCCTATTTCTTTTGTAACTTGGTTCCTTATCAGCTTTTGAAAAGCTACTGGAAAGCAACAGAGATTTAGCTGCCAGGTCTGAACTGCAGGGGTGGAATTGGCAGTAGTAAAACCAAGAAAGATTGAGCAAATAAAAGATAATATAGATTGTCTCCTGTTGTGTCTGTTTTCAAATTACTGTGTTTAAATGAACTTCTCTTTTAGCAAACTGTCTTTAGTCTCTTTCTCGCTGGCCTCCTATGACCTTCCACTGATTCCTCATTCTTTTGGAGTCTCAAAGAATCTGCAGTTTTGATCTTTCTCTTAAGAATGGGGGTAATTACACATGAAGAAACAGGACACATACTTTTTTTGGAGGGGGGGGTGATAAGTGCTTCAATCAGCAAATGTGACCTATTTGGGCAACAAAACAGAACCTTGCCTTATGCTGCTGTTTGAAGATATGGGAGAGTTAAAAAATAGCTTAAGAATCAAGAAAAGTGACCTATGTGGTACAAATAGGAGTTTTTGCTGTTATATAAGATATGATTGAAGAGTGGATTTTTTTTTTTGAAGAGCATGGGATCTGTTTCATTACCTCATAGATGAAGGTATGTTTTTTTCCAGAAGTTTTGGAGAGGAATTTGTCATAGGGGATCAAGGGCTAAACCTGGAATGAAGAAAACATGAGTTTGAATCCTACTTCAGACAATTATTAGGTATGTGAAGTCAGGCAAGTCACGTTTTTTCTGGATATTATTTTCCTCATCTGCTAAATAAGGTTGTTGGGATCTATTATCTTTAAGGTCCCTTCCAGCTTTAAATCTATATCCCCATGATCTTTTTTTCCATCTTGATGTGGAATTAATTGGGAAAGTGTCCTAAGAACACTGTGACTTCAGTGTCCTGTAATCTGAGGAAAATTAACTTCTAAGTGTACCCACTCTACTACCTGCAAATGACTGTATTAATCAACAGTGTGATTTGGTGGCCAAAAAATACTAATATGAACTTAGATGGTATTCAAGAAGCCAAAGCATAATGCTATACTCCACAGTGATCAGAACTCATCTAGGGGATGATGTTCCATTCTGGTCACCATATATTCTAGGAAGAACACTAATAAGGTAGAAAATGTCAGGAGAGGGCAACCAAGAAAGCAAAGCAACTCCGTTTGTTGAAGGATTTCATGATGTTTGGTGGAGAGAAATAGACTTGAGAGATAATAATGTCTGTATTTAAGTATTTGAAGTATTGTCCTACAGGGAAAAACATGACTAGATTTGCTCAATTTGGTTCTAGAACACAGAACCAATTTGGGTTTGATGTATGGAAAAATTCAGTAAATGTAGGAATGAGTTCCCTTGGATATTAGTAAGAGTCCTAACAAAACTCAGACAACTGCTAACTGAGGACCTGGTGGAGAAAATTCTAATTCATGTATGAGTTAAGTTTGATGGTCTCTAAGGTCCTTTGCAAAACTGAGATTATGTAGCATGTAACAATAGGAGAAAAGATAGACAGGTACATGAGTTAGAGGAACTGTTCAACCTTAACAGTACTATTGCATATTTATGAGAAGACAAACATAGCAAAATTTAATGGATTTATTGTGTTACTGTAAGATATACAAAAAAAAAAAAATCTGCGAAATGCTTTGTTATTTGCCCCCTATTTTATCAGTTGTTAAAAAAATAAAAGGAAAACTTATCTTTAATGACTTGTGATAATAGAAGCAATAGTGTGATTTTGGTAGGCCTCAGGCACTTAAGTCAAATGTACTGACTTCCATTTTTCATGGATCTAGGATTTGGTTTGGTTCTAGGTTTGGTTATACTCTCCATCAATGCAGACTGCCACCACTCTATTACTTAACAGAAGCAACAAGACGTAACAGCAGGAAATTTGAATTTGGAATTAGAGGGCCTGGAGTTTAATTCTACTTCTGATATTGCATGACCACGGGCATATTGTTCAATTTTTCTGATCCCTAATTCTTTTGGCTGTAAATTAAGGAAAGATGGAATGTATGACTTCCAAGATCCCATACACCTATAAATCCAGTCATCCTAGATGGTCATTGACATCAAGTATGGCAGGAGAAATCATCACATTAACCAATAAAATCTCAATTCATAATAAATGCAGTCCATTCTTAAGTCTTTATCCAATGATTTTTCCACTTTGTAGGAACTGACAAAATTACATTTTTGTATCTTTGAGGATCTCACAGCATATTTGCCTGGCTTTTGTTTCAATGCATCATATTGAACAAGGACCAAATCTAAGATTTTATCAGGGTTGAAGTTCAAATATATTGCCAATGGATAGCTACCCTCATATTATCCTCCAGGTTCCCCCTTGGATATTATTATTAGGACTGGCCATTGATTATGATGATATCCTCAGCAACATCTTTGTGTTATTTGTTTTATTAACTTTTGAGTTACTCGTCTTCACCAAACCATCCTTAGGTGTCCCTTCACAAAGAGAAACAGACAAAGATTTTTCCTGCACCTGACAACATTGTCAAACACTCATTGTCTGGCAGGCGCTCATTTTTACAAGCTGACTTACAGTAGGCAGCTCTATTCAATGCACTTGGGTAACTGTCTGCCACACATAAGGCGCTATGAAGACTATGGATATGAAGAAAGCTAAGCAACAAACAAACAAACAAAAATACAATTTTTGGTCTCTATTCTACTTCAGGATAAAACTAAATACAAGTTAATTTGAAAAGAAAGAAAACACTAGCAATTAGGGGAATAAGGCAAGCTTCCAGTGGTAGATTGTCACTTAAGTTGTGCCCTGAAGGAACCAAAGGATTCTGGTGGTGGAGGGCTAAAATGGAATCCATTCTGGGGCTGAGGGCAGCCTTTGTGAAGGCATTTTGATCAACTATTTCATTTCTGCCTTTGTATTCTGACCATGTAATACAATGCCTGGCACACAGTAGATACTAATAAGTGTTTACTGATTGATTAAATAGACATTTGAAGTCATCGTTGTTTTCAATGGAATCGTTACAAAGGGGTCACACTAGATGGTCTTCTGAACTCCTTTCCAACTCTAGACCTATGAGGAATGAAAAATATTGCCTCTCAAAATATTCCTCTGCACATAGTCCTCAAATGACTTTTGCTAATAGAAAGCAACACAGGATAGATGCACTGGACTAAAAGTAAGGAGCTGTCTTGAATTTACCACTTACTAAGCATGTAATCTTCTATGAATCACTTAACCTCATGAAACTCTCATTTACTCATGTGTAAAAGGGGGCTAATAATAGAAAGCCTTCTCATATCTCAGGGTTATTGTAAGAATCAATGGGCAAATGGGTGAGGAAAGCATTTTATGAACTATACAGATGTGAAGCAGTGGTAGGAGTGACTCACAGTGGTAAGTAGCATTATCAATAGAGACATTGCAGATAACTGTACAATAAAAGGATTAAACTAGATGACCCCTGAAAGTGCTTTTTGGTTCTCCTTTTCTGATCCTTTAATAATTTTTAGACAACTTATTAACCAAGAGAGTAAATGTTGTTTAAATAATTTCCAGTGTATGCTTTTTCTCTTCTTCTTATTATTTGTTTGTTTTTCTCTTTCTCATTTTCATCCATAAACTATTTTAGACACATCAGAAGAAAAAGATTTTGACATGGATGTGTGTGTGCATGATATATGTATATGCATAATAAATACATGAGTGTTTTTCTGTTGTCCTTTGGCAAGTTGTGATTTTAACTCTTCAAAGATCATGACTTTCTGGGTGGTCAGAAATAGGCTGTGGAGTGTTGTCAACATTGATTCGTACATCAGCAATGATATAAAAATACTGTCAAGGACATGGATGACCAGAAAAGGAGATGGGCAAGTCCTAGAGAATGAGAAACATTCTTTTGAATGACAACTCCAACTCTACATTGATCCCTCTAAGATACTAAAAGATGAAGCAGAGTTCCAGTGTGCTGAATATAAATAATGACAATGACAATAGGAAAAGCTGATATTCATAAAGTATTTTTTTTAAAACTGAGAGCATTTTCCATGAATTATTACAGTTAAGCCTCACAAAAACCATCTGAGAGTAAATAAGGAATTGTTATCCCCATTTTACAGATGAGGAAACTGAAATCAGATCAACTGAAGTTAACAAAGATTTATTATATACTGAACTGTACTATGACTGGGAATAAAAAGGGGGAAAATAGTCCTTGTTCTCAAGGATTCCACAGACTAATGGTCAGAAATACAGAGAATTTAAATGATTTCCTATTATTACACAACACTGTTGATCCTGCACTGAGAATTTGTAGTGAAAAATGAACAAGAATAACAGGAAGAAAAAGGGCACGGAGGGGCTATGATCTGTATCAGGCAAAGAGTGTGGGTATCCACATCAAATGAACCACATAACCACCAACTCACCAAAGTAGTAAATGGTATGTGTTAGTGCAAAGCACCACATGTACATAGTTATATTTTTGTACATGAGAGTACGTGGGATTCTCTAGTATGATGCCTTTGGTTGCAATTTGTATCTCTACTGTTTTTACAGAATATAAAATGCTAGGATTATGCATTTGGATAATTAGTTTCAAAATTATTCAAGATTCTATGAAGAACGCCTTGGAAAGAAATACTCCTCTTATCTTCCAGACTTTAAAAAAAAAATCCCTCTTCAGTACTGCCAGAAATTAAAAACAAAAAGCCCTCCAGCACCCACAAGCAAAGGATATCACATTATACAATTATTTATAAAGTTAAAACATTTCACTACCATCAACTTTCAAGTTTATGAATAATTTTCTCTACATTAGAGAATTTAATGTTGGAAGGGAACATAAATATCATTTAGTCCAACACCCTCTCTCCTTTTATAGAGAAAGAAATTGAGGTTATCTATTCAGACACTTATTAACAAATATTTATTTAACACATACTATGTGCAGGATCTTTGTTAAGTGAAAGGCTTATAAAGACAAGTCAAGAGAAGACAGAAAATAAAAAGAAATAAATAAAAATAAGTCAAAACCACTTCCTGCCTTTAAGGAGATTGTATTCTGCTGGTTGAATAGAACATTTAGAAGACAAGGGAATTAAATATAATAACAACTGAGCTGGGAGGCTCACAAAGGAATTTTAAAATAAATCATTTTATCTTTACAACCCTGGAAGGCAGATGCGGTCGCTACATGTATTTTACAGGCAAAGAAACTGAGGCAGAAAGAGATTAAAGGTGTTGTCTAGTCTCGTGCAGCTAATAAGTTTCTAAGGCCCAATTTGAATTCAGGTCTTCCTAACTCCAGACTCAGCACTGTATCCACTGCCCCACCTAGCCATCTTAAATACAAAATACATGTGTACATAGTACACATATATACATAATCATATCTATGTGATTATATGTGCATATATGCATACTTGTATGCATAACTATATATATATATATATATAACTTGAGGTAAGAGACTGTAATATCAATTAAGGGGAGCAAAAAAAATTTCCTTTGAGACATGGCACTTAAATTAATCTTTTGGGGAAACTAATGATTCTAAGAGTCTATTCTGAACATATTAGATGACCTGTGCAAAGGCATCAGTATGGTAGGTTGAATGGTATGCTAAGTTCACAAAAAAGCTAGGAAGCCTTTTTGATTAAGTCAAAGAATATATGTAATAAAGTTGAGATAGACTGATCTGGAAAAGCAGGCTGTCAGTTTGTTGTGGAATCAGTCTATCTGAAGATTCTTGATCTGGAAAAAATGATCAGATCTGTGCTTTAGGAAGATACAATATCAAAGGCCCTGGTCATATTGACAAATCTTATATATAGACCTCTGTTCTGCTCTTGAAATTTCTCCTGAAGTTGCTGGGCAGGAAACACCATATTGACCATTCCTTGATCCTTTCTGAAGCCAAAATGGCTCTCAGATAAATGGCCGTCTTCCATCAGCCTATTAAACAAGATTCTGGCAAGCATCTTGCCAGCAATGACTAAGAGAGAGAATCTTGTGATTGTCAAAGGACACTTACAGAGAGGGGCAACCTTGAGCACCTGGGGGATAACTTCTTCTTGCCATATAGTCTGGAAAACATCAGTTAGCTTTCATATGAGCAATGACCCCCCTCTCTCTTCCCCTACCCCAACCCAGAGCTAGTAAATCTTAGCTGGGATAGAATCAGTAACAGGTGCTTTGCTACAAAAGAGGAGCCTAATGATACTCAAAACCTCTTCTTCAGTTGGAAATGTGGCTAGAGAAAGAATGAATTCAAGCTGAAGTAAATGATCAGTGACTTCATCATTGGTTGATGATGACATATTGAGAACAATATGGAAGTGTTCAGCCCATGTCTCCAGGATCATATCCTTATCACTCACTGATGAAGGTTATTTCATAAACACAGTAGTTGAGACACATCATAAATCTTTGGCAGATAAATAGCCTTCAGGACACCATAAAAACACTTCAGATTGTTGCTATAAGTGTAAAATTGAATTTCATCTGCCTTCTTACCAAACCAAAAGTCCTGCATCTGTCTAAGTTTCACTTGCACTTTACTTTTAATGCAATTAAATGCTACCTTCTTAGAGATGGATGAACAATCCCACTGGTAAACCCTGTGTTGTTCTCTCTCTCTCTTTCTTAGCTGCTTCTGAATTTCCTCATCAATTTTGTCAAACCAATCTTGATATTTGCAAGCAGTATGACCCAGAAAGGCAGTGCTATACACCAAATCTCTGAAAGTTGCCCACTCCCTTTCTATTGTCAACCTTGTGCTGGTTTAGCTTTCCCTCCAAATTAGCAAAGAACTTTCAGAGAAGCCTTCCAATCTGTTGACATTAGGTGTTCTGGTAATCTTCTTGCCTTGGGGTTGCTGCTTTTGTTGAATATGAATATTTAGCTTGGAGAGGATAAGCCTATGATGATTCCAGCACTATGTGCCATACACCATCACCTTCATCACTCTCACATTCTGAGTGTCCCTTCTTATTATAATGATATAGTCTATTAAATGTCAATGTTTCCTGCAAGGGTGCATCCATAAAGTTTTATTGCATTTAAACAAATGGAATACAGAATTGATGATGAGAAGGTCATGGGATGTACAATTCTCCAGTAGAAAGTGACCATTGCTGTTGGTGTTTCTGACTCCATTCCTGTCAAGGATTCCCTGCCATGTATGGCAGCCTGTGCCTACTCTTGCATTAAAGTCACCCAGAATTATAAGGCTGTCATTTTTTAGTACATTGACGATGAGGGTCTTCAATTCTTCATTAACTTTTTATTTGACCTCATCAGGGTTCATCATCACTCTGTCTTCCACAGTTGTCCAAGTCCAGTGGCAAGACAAAGTCAAGATAAATAGTGATGGCTTGGAATGCAGTAGATGACCTTGGTGTCTTTGATGTCTAACCAAACTCTAAGCACTCTACAGAGCCTTCTTTAGCCACCTTAATGGGTACTGCAACAACTTGTTCCCATCCACCCATTCCAAAAGAAGCCTTCACATGCTTGGGGTAGATACCCTGCTAACTCACCAAAGGATTTGAGGCCCCTTTATTAGGTTTAGTCTGTCTACACATAGTTTAGCAGGGCATGACTACTGCACATGCTACAGCTTCTTGGAGCAACAGGTGAGAGTTGGGTGTATCAGGTAGACACCAAAGGTGGAAGGTAAACATGAAAATGGATCAGCATCCTTCACACTAGAGGTTCTAGTCCTCCCCGAACACACTCTATACTCCCTATATCCTCTGGTACATAGTAGGAACTATATAAATGCTTATCCCTTCACTTCTTACTTCTCTGTCTAACCAATCCTTCTCTCTCTTCTTTCCTGGCTCTTCACCCAGGTCATTTCTGGTAACAATGGATGTGTTATGAGGTTCTATCCTGTGCCCTCCCATCTTCTCCCTCTATACTATCTCATTTTGTGATGTCATAATACTCCCTTGGACCCAATTACCATTTCTATGCAGATGATAACTATTGGAAACCTCAACTTAGATATTCAGTAGACAATAAATTCAACATTTTAACGTCCCTCTTATTTCTACATTTTTAGCATCTCTCATTCCTTCCTTTTCCTCTGCTCACACAGCTGGCTACCTGGTACAGATTCTTATTAAATCTTGCCTGGATTATTGCCTTAGCCTTCTGATTGGTCTCCTTGACTCAAATCTAAATTAGTTGAGTTCTAATCAGAAAAAGATCCCACTTCAAAATACTTTTGACCCAAATCAAAAGACCCTGAATTCCAAGTATACCTCAGGTTAGAGGAATGAGTGGATTACCTTACCAAAATAAACCCCAATATGTTAGCTCATTTTATTCAGTGTTTTCATTGATAGTAGGCCATCACTCACCCTGCATAGACATTGTAAATGCTCAGAGGGCTTATTACGTACTCACTGTCTAGCAGATGCTCTATCACTCCAGGCATAGCAAATCCTGTCTCAATATCTTTGAGCAAGGTAAGCTCACACCACACAGTGTTTTGAATCTAAATGAAAGTCTAAACAATAACAACAAAAAGCTTTACATAAAAACAAACATCACAGGGTGGAGGGTAAAATGACTTGTATGACTTTGGAAAAGTCATTTCACTTCTCAGGGAGTATAACCAGGGAGAAGGAGAGAAGAGAATAACCATTTATTAAGTACTTACTACAAGTCAGGTAGTGCTAAACGCTGCAAATATCTCATTCAATCCTCACAAAACCCTTGGGAAGTAGGGGCTCTTATTATCCCCAGTTAATGGAAGAAGAAACTAAGGCAGAAAGAACGGAAGTGACTTCCTCAGAGTCACATAACTAGTAAGTGTCTTAGGCTGGATTTGTTCAGAGGTCTTTCTGAATCTAGACCCAGCATTCTATCCTCTGGGCCTCAGTTCCATCATCTGTAATAATATGATAATTGAAATGAGCTATTTAGAAGTACAGAAATGTTTCTCTAGAGTTGGAAGGACTCCAAGAGATTATCTACTCCTAAGCTTCCATTTTTTCAGGTGAGGAAGTGGAGGCCCAGAGATATAAAAGCACTTCTCCAAGGTCAAACAGTATTTAAACTCAGGTGCCAATACTCCAAGTCCAGCATGCTTTGCACACCTCCATGCTGTCACCATTGCTACTCTCCCTTCCAATTCAAATTTCTTCTCATTCTTTTATTCCAAAACCAGCAGGTAGGCAGAAAGACCCTGTCTCAAACCCGCTCATCATGACCCTCAAGCTGCCACCTTCCACCCCTGCAGCAGGCTCCTGGATCAGCCTCCTTCCAAAGTTTCAAATCCCTAACATATTTAGCAGATTTTAAAGAGGCAGCACACTGTTTTTACACATGCTTGTAAAAATAATTATAAGAATAAGCACAACCAACTTCAAATGAGAAGAATCCAAACAGGGTGCACAGAGGGACAAGGTTAGCTTGTCAGCAAGGCTGACTCTTATAGTGCAGTTGAAGGGTCTGTGCCAAGAAGCTACAGGTGCACCCTGCATGAACCATTGAAAATGTAGTCAGGAGGAGGGGTGATGATCGTTCTGAATCAATACTGGGCTCATCTTAGAGCACACTTATCCATCTGTTATGCACTGGTGTATCTTTTCATTAGTGCTTTCACAGAGTTCAAGCATTCTTCCTCTCTCAGAGAATGCTACTGAAGGGGAAGCAGCAACAGAGAAAGAAAGCTGTGTCCCAAGGATAAAAGCCTGTGCTCCATGAAGTGAAATTTCCTTCGTTGTTACTGATGAAAGGCATTGATCCAGCCTGTGTTGGTGGCAGGGCACAGACCTTCTCTGCAAAATCTAGTGGGCATCTAGCAAACAGAGTAAAAAAGCAAAGGAGCAGGCCACATCTTAATCTTCCATCTGGCAGGTTGAAAGAGATATTTTTAATTCTTGCTGCAAGAAATTCAAATCATTTTGCTGGGTGGATGACAGCACCACTGGTCCGAATGTCTTTAAAACTGGGCAAATGCCTTTGTCTTTCTTCCAGGTGATACAACACAGTTCAGTTCAAAGAGATGAGTGCAGCTAAATAAGCTGCTGGGGAGCCTAATACCATGCATCTTGCCTTTTGTTCTACTGATGTGCCTGCACAGTCACACTATTACAACTATCTTCTCTTAAATAGATACTGGCAAGTAGGGAATGTGACAGGTTCAGGTGCCTTTGACTTCCAGTCCTGTTATGATTTTTCAAACCTATGTAGGAGATTGTGCCTGTGTTTGAAATATTCCTCTCATTATCTGCCCACGTATACACCATAACCAAGAAAGCAAACACACACACACACACACACACACACACACACACACACACACATATATATAGCACAAGAAGGAGCCTTGAAGGTCATTTATAATGAAATCTTTTACAAGTGAGGAAACTTAGACCTGCAAGTGATTAAGTGATGCCCAAGGTCACACATGTTGTGTCAAAGGAGAGATATGACCAAGTCCTCTGCCTAGGAAATTCAGGGATGTTTTCCACTGTACTCAGAATGTAATTACAGACATAAATGCAACATATTGCATAGTTAATTATCCTCCCATGTCAGGAAAAACAATGCTAGCAATTTCTAGCAATCTCATTTATAGTAATGGAATGAGTAGCTGGGAGCCCTTACTACAAGAACTCCCTCCTTTCTCCTGTGACCCAGGCAGGATGTCCCCTCTCCTGGAAGTTCCTGTAGACTTTCCTCATCTTTTAGTGGAGCTGAAATGCTGCTTTATACTCAAAAGATTCAATGCTTATGGAAAGAATCTAGAGCCTGGGAAATAACTCTAATTCTTCAGAGTCCTTTATTTCCCCTTTCCTATTCCCCAACTTCCATTCCCCAACTTCCTAAAGCAACTTTAAGTTTCTCCAATAATGATCTTTCCAGTTTTTGGCTACTGGTTTTTCATTCAGTACATTCAGGCATCTTTGGTCCTCGTATTTGTTTTATTATTACAAACCTAGTTTTAAAAGCGTGACCTTTGCCCATGGAATAATCCAGCAGTAATCAGCAATTCTAGAAGAAGCCACCAAAGCATGCTTATTGCTTCCTTTACCCATTCACTCATGTGGATTCTCAGGGCTTCCCCACAATCTTTAATTGAAAGCTGATTCCCATCTCATTACCCAGGTAATAATGCCTTTGCCGCTTTCATAAGGTCTCCAATCTACTCCAAACTGGCATACTCAGGATATTATCTTGTTTTCAATTTTTTTCTGAAAAAGCCAAGGACATCTGATCTGATCTCATTTAACTTTCTGCACATCTCAGGTCTTTTGTAAGTGAACACTCATAACATAATTCAGGCATGTATGTGGCATATAATACCTTATAAAGCATTAAATTTTCTCTTTTCAACTTCAAAAGAATGCCCATGAAATAGCATTGTTTTCATTTTGTACATAAGAAAAATGGGTCAGAGAAACTAAATGCCTAACATCACACAGCTAGCAATATCAGAACCAGGATTTGAATTCATATTCAGATGTCCAATCTAGTGCTGGTCTTTGCCCCAGCCCCCACTAGACCATAGATGACTCAGTCTTCTGCTCCTTTCCTCTTGCCTCAGAAGAATACGTGTCGCTCTAACTTATCAGAACTAGCTTTTTGCTCTCAGTCCTGTTTACTCCATCTCCTCTGAGACATTGTATCAGAAGTCATCTCTTTCTTGCTTATATACCTTGTCTCTCTTTCTCCACCAAGTCCTATTCATCTGCCTCAAAATACTCTCCACTCATTCCTTTGCATTCTCCTCTCTCCATGTTACTCATTTGTTCAAGTCATAAGTGGCTCACTCTTGTCTGTAGGCTAACAAAGTAACTATTTGATCTCTAAGGTTTAAAGGCCTTCTGTAACATATCTTTTTGGATAGGTTTTGCATTACTTCTCCACATATACTACATATGTCATCCAAACTGGTGTATTTATTGGTTATTGTATCTGATCTTCCATGACCTCAGTCTGTGCATCTGTCACCTCACTTCTATATCTTAGAATCCCTAGTTCCCTCAAACTTAAGTGTCACCTATCTAAGGCTTTTCTTGATCTTCACCTTCTATTTCCCTCCCAAGTACTTAATATTGTCCCCTGCTCTGACCCCCAAAGAATTTCTTTGCTTTTACTTTTTCTATATTTTCTATTTATTTATCTGTTCATGTTATTTCCCTTTAGCACAATGTAAGTTCCCCAATGGCAGGTGCTGGATCATTTGTATTGTCAATACCTAAGACCACAGTGCCTGGCATGTAGTCAGTGCAGACGCTTAAAACATATAAAAGCTCATTGCATTGCATTCATGTGAATCTGGTTTCCCCATCTTTCCCTATTATTTTCATTTTCTGAAGTATTAGGCAATAAATGCCTTATTTCCAAAAGCAATTGTATTGTCTAAGTCTTGACTTACTCCATTCCTCTGAAGTATTTGGCACTGTTGTTCACTTTTACCTTCTTGATAATTTTTGGGAGCACAGGGTACAGGTCAGGACTTGGAATAACAATTGTTGAATATTCTGAGTAGCAGAAAGAATTGAAACTAGGGCATTAGATGAAATCACTAAGGAAATAACTGCAAAAAATGATCATGTGCAGTGTTTCGGGAAACACTTGCACTTAGGGTGTGGGTTAAGGGATGGGAAAAAGCAAAAGAAAGAGAACACTTAGATAGGAGACTAAAGTCAGTACACAAAGGAGTTGGTAATCAACAAAAAGTATTGCAAGTAGGTGAAGGTAGAGAAGGAGAGCATCATTAAATGGGGAAAAAAAAAGCTAAATTTGGGAACAGAACAGAACTGGGTTCGAATCTTGCCTCTGATGCTCACTAGCCATATGACCATAGTAAAACACTTCTCTGAGCCTGTTTCCCTAGCTGCAAAATGGGGATGTTAACACTTATGATATCTACTTCTTCATGGGATTGTCTTGAGAAATCAACTGAGACAATGTATGTAAGTTCTATGTAAATGCCAATGATTGTTATTAACGAGGATGAAGACTAAGAAAAGGTCATTGAAGAAGGAGAGATTGAAGATGGTAGACAAATAGAGGATGATTGATGAAGCCAGGCCCAGTAAAAGACAGGAGGGGATGAAATCAAGGGCGTAGGTTGGAAAACTAACCTTGGCAAGAAGTAGGACCATATCTTATGCTAAGACAGGAGAGAAGAAGCAAGAGGATGGGTGATGCAAAAGAAAAAATTTCCTGTAATTATTAAAATTGACACTAAAACACAAAGTTGCTGTTTAATTGCTAAATATTCTTTTTTATGTAAGTACAATATTTAGATACTTTTTCCATACTTTCAAAGGTCAAGTAGAAAAGCAATAGAAATGTTTGTAAATCCCTTGTCTAGAACTCTGTTCTCCCTAAACACAACTGTCTACAGGGTTTCTTCCATCTCTCATTTCAATATGTGAAAGTTCTATTAGAATTTTAGGTGACAAATTGCTTGCAGCATGAAACTGCAAAAAACAAAACCAAAACAAAACAAATTAGAGAACACCAAAGAGCTGCTGTTAGGGCATTCTATCTACCTACAAAATGGTGGAGTTTAAAATCAATCGAATTATGTAAAATACACTTGCAGCCCCAGTGAGTGTTTCTCTTTTCCCCCTGAAAAATAAGGAAATTGAGTACAATATGGATAGAAAACAAGACTGCAAAATAATTTTTTTAAAAAGCTACAACTCCAAAGAATTTAGTTCTTTATTTTCAAGACTCCAATGACTGATGATTTCTTGTAATTTCATTTTCTATATCTGTAAAAATCATTTCAACACCAATACACATTTATTAAGTACCTTTAGTTTACAAAAAACACTGTGTTAAGCACTGAGGTAAGTGTAAAAATTGCATGAGATCTTTTTGCTTCCTCCTTAGGGCTTACAGTCTAATAGAAGGACACAAAATAAAAATAAATAAATACATGACTATAACATAAAATGTTAAGAGATCGTAGAGCAACCACTTATTACTGGTATGAACTGGTGCTAGTTACTTCCTCTGTTTGGGTCTCAGTTTCCTCATTGATTGAATATTTGTCTTGGATTAGATGGCCTCTAATAACACTTCCAGTTCCCAATTGTATATTTTCATAATTTCTTTTAAGTATGCATGAGCAATATATAGCCAATCTTACTGGTTCTGGGCAGTTATCACTGGGGTGGGGGACATCAGGGTAGGAAGAAATAATATTTGAGGTATGTCTTAAAGGATCAGTGTATTTCAACAGATGAATTTGGGATGAAGAAGACATTCCAGGCATAATATTGACTCAGTTCGGGATTGTTGAAAATCCCAAAATGTCAGGGTACGGTATATTGCCTGCCTGGAATGAATTCACACACTTAAACCATCTTCCAATCAAAGGGCATATTTTATTGCAATGCCAATAGAAGCAGGCAAGTTTCCTAGTGAACCTGCAACTTAATGAGGGTAAGACCAATTCTTATAAACAAAAGAGACAGTGAAAGGATCTGGATGGAATTAAGGAGTGGTAAGTAGTCGGGGGTGGGCCAGGTACAACAATGAAAAGAATGTCAAATAAGCTAAGTGATCTAGGTGGGATTGAGAAGTGAACAGTATGAGCAAGTAGTCTAGGGTGGGTCAGTGATCTGGGCTGATGGAATGTATGGGAAAATTCAGGGTCTTTAGGGGTCCAAGTCCCATCACCCCATCAACATGAGCAAAATCACAGAAAAATGAAAGCATAATGCAGGTAGGGGGAATATCGAGAAGTCCACTTATTCCAGAGCTCAGTCATTGGAGTGAATTGCGGAGACAATGTTGGAAAGGTTGAGTAGTATCAAATTATATAAAGCCTTAAATGCCAACCTAAGGAGTATAAACTTTACTTGGTAGGCCATATAGGGAGTGGGGGTGGTCCCTGAAGTTTTTTTTTTGTTTGTTTTTTAAAAGGAGGACAAGATTAAGTAATTAGAATGACTAATCTGGTGGTGGTATGAAAGGCAAATGGAGCACAAAGGGGTAATGCTTGAAAACATGACTTACTTTCTGCCTTCAGTTTCTCTTTTTTAATTTTTTTTTTCTTTTCTTTTCTTGTATAATAAGAGTGTTGGATGTTGGTTGTGATTGATGGAATCGTAATAAAGCTGCACCCAGCCCCAATATTTTAACTTCCTTATGGGCCTCACTGAACAACAGGCATGTACAGCTTTAACCATACAATATGGCTTTAATCACACCATGGGCCCCCAAACTCAATCATAGACCCCACTGAATAGCAGGCTCGCTGCCCCTACCTAGCCACTGTGCCCAACCCCACCCTCACCCTCAACTCAATATCCTGACTTCCTTATATGTATCTTACTGCCTCACCAGAACAACAAGTGTGTCTATGAACTCATATTTCTCACAGAAATAGCAGGCTTTCCCAAGGGTTGGGATCCCAGTCACTGCCTCTAGCTAGCCACTATGCCCAGACCCACCCCTCATATTTCCCAGAGAAACAGCAGGTATGCCCATGCACTCAACTACAACCATATTCATGTAGTCTCAGAAAGAATCACAATAACCAGTCAATCAGAAAGCAGCACCAACAGGATGCCTAAGCAGGATATGGGCCTCAAAACAAAAGGAGATACATTCCTAAAGTATGGACCTACACAGTAATAGCAAAAGTTGTCTATGAACTTATGACATAGAGAGGCTTATTAAGATATCATTATCATATGTACAGTCCACCCCCCCCCCCCAGAAGGTTTTTCTGTATGCATTATGGGAAATCTCATGCACAGTTTCACCAAGGCTGGGACCCCTCCCCTTCACCTAATCCACTAACAAATCTCTCTTGCCTGTTTAATACTTATAATTTCTGTTGTGTAATCAGCATCATGACACTATAAAATTGCCTGTCTTGTCTTTCTAAGTTGCTGCTTCCTCTTGTACCAAAAACTAGTAGGAAGACCCACTATTTACCCTCTAAGGCAGCTGAGGCAGATTGATCCACAGATCCAGCAGGAGATCAAGAGTTCATCCAATGAAAAAGCTGTAAGGCTTATCTTCCTGACTGTTAAGAGTGAAAAAGTAGAAGTGTTTGTTTTGCCTGTATGTTTCTATGGTCATTAGGACTCAGCCTTCTATTGAAGTATTATCATTATAATATGACATCACACTATAACCATAATACCATGTAATAACATCAGATAATGTAAAGTTGATAATTATCACAACTCTGCTCCAGATTCATCTTCCTTAATCATCATTTTGGATAAATACATTTTTTTCTCATTCAATGGTTCCTCTATGGCCATAATATAAAACACAAATGTCTTATCTAGAAGTTCAAGGCCCTCAATAATTTGGTCCTTTCATACATTTTAGTCTTATTTCCAATTGTTTTGTTATATGACCTGTTCATTATAGTTAAACTAATCTATTCATTTTCTGTTATGCATTTAATATACTTATTCTGATGACTCTTCAGTCTCCCTCCTAGCTTAAATTAAAGGATTCTAAAGAATAATATCTTCTTGTCCCTCCTCTTGTCTAAAACTTAAATATTCCTGCAAGACCCACTTTGCTGTGCTTTCTCAATACTTTTGATTATGTACGTAGTTGATGTTTTATTTGATACTTATTAAATTACCTTGTGTCTCTCTTCATGATCATTGATTTCTCTCAATTTTTATAGGACTTACTTTATATTTCAGTTTTTAATCATTTAACAGAAATTGCCTTGAGTAGTTATTTTCTTAGTTACATGTCTTGTCTTCTTATTATAGGGCATTTAATGGGGAAAATCTGAATCTTATACCTCTTCATACCTCTAAATTCAGCACAATAAATCAATACACCTTTGCAGTAGTTGTTGTTGCTAGAAGTAGAATCCTGAGACATTAACTAACTATGTGGCCCTGTGCAAGTCATTTAACCTCAGCCTGCTTGTTTCCTTTTCTGTGAAATGGAGATAATAATAACGCCTACATCCTCAGGTGGCTGTGAGGGTCAAAGGAGATTACTTTTTTCAAATGCTTTACAAACCTTAGAGTTTTATATAAATACTAGCTACTCATGTTCTTGATTGATGGTGATGATGACGATAATGCTCTAATTTCAGAGCCATTCATAAATAAAATTATAAAATAAATAATGGTCATCTCTAATGTGTCTTCACCTCTCCACTCATCCCTTCTCTTCTGTTGGCACTTATAGCTCTCATTACTGCCCTCTAACCCTAACTGTATCCTCAGAACATCTGACTCTGGTGTCCAACCCAACCATACCCTCCCTACTAAGATGCTATGTTCTAGATCAGATGTATCAAAACTCAAGCCCCATGGATCACATGCAGCCCACTACACTCTTAAACATGGTCCAAGCCATACTAAAATGTAGTTTCAGTTTGATTTTAATGTGTTGACATATTAATAATAAAAAGTAATAGATATGTGTTTTTTCTAAGGTGATGTGCAGCCTGCACTATAAATACGATTTAGTGATCACCATTTTTATTCATGTTGGATACCACTACTAGATCAGTCTCATTTTCATACTTTTTCTCCTCCTCCCTAGGGCTCTCCACTCCTCCATCCCAAATGAAAATTGGGTGGCCTTGTGTCCCTTTCCTTTGCATGGTCTCAGGTTCCGAAAACATCGAAAAACGATGTGATTAACTGAAAGCAAGAATTAGAGGCAGCTGAGTAGCAGAGCAGATAGAATGTTGGACTTTGAGTAATAAAGACCTGACACTCAGGAACAATAGCTGTGTGACCCTGAATGAGTCACTTAAAGCCAAGGTTCCATCTGTAAAGTGAGAGATAATAATTTCCCCTGCTTCACAAGGTTGTTGTGATGATTAAATGAGATAGCATTTAAAAAGTGCTTTGCAAACTTTAAAGTGCTATATAATAACTAGCTAGCTATTAAGAGCAATACTTCTGATGGATAATGCCATGTTCATTCTCCAGAAGTATTCACATTTTAAAAGGGTACTCAGGAAGATAAATTGCTTTAACTTAAGGACTTTTCTTTATGGTGCTATTTATAGCATGAAGATAGGCCAATGAAAAGGATTGACCAGGAAGGCACAAGGTCACATGGTGGCCTCTTCCTCTGTGTATAAATAGTGTTCAGTAATTAATTAAAGGAATAGTATAGTATATAAAAATGTTCAGCTTAATTAGCTACAAATATTTTCTAAGCACCTATTACATGCCAACTATCTTGGTAGGACTACTAAAGTAGGTATGCAGAATAAATACATGGAATGTCCCCTGTCCTCAAGCCTGTATTTTATATGAACAGATAAAAGTGTTTATATAAGACAAGTAGAGAATAATTGGCATGCTATTGAAGGAAAGGGAAATGAGTAACATCTAGCATAGACAGAAGGCCTCATAGAGGAAGTCAGACCTGAGTTGGACCTGGAGAAATGGGTAAGATTTATGTTTTAATAGGAAATAGAACATATGACAGATATGTGTTGAGGCAGAGGACAAGAATGATGGTATGAACAAAGACACAGAGTCCAGAAAAGCTTAGACTAATTTCACACTATAATTTAAACAATTCTTTCCTCACAATCCTGTAAAGTAGGTCGAGTAAACATTATTATCTTTCAGTTTGCTGAAATTAAGAGACTTAAGCATATGACTCATAATGATAACCCCAAAATTATCCAATCTAGGACTTAAAAACAGGCTCTCTGGGTTGCTTTTTTTCATTATCCCATGTTTCCTCTCTACATGATTATAGTATATATGAGAGACAAAGAGTGGACTGACCAGACACAAGCATAGCAATTCATTATCTGAATGAGAATTGTGAAAATCCATACAAAAAGGACAATGAGCTTCTTTAAATAAATTAAAGCAATGTATTAATAAAGGATACACAGTAACTTTACTGCATTATAAGCCCATGCTTTCAAATGACTTTATGCATCAAAGTTACGTTATAATGACGTCTTACAGCTGTATATTTTCCAGGTCCTGCGCTTGGGGAACCATCCCCCATGCCTAGAATGTACTCCCTCAATCTCTTAGACCACCCAACTTCCTCCAAGACTCAGCTCATGTATTTGCCTCCAAGGCAAAGCCTTTCCAGACCTCTCTAGTTGTTAGGGCCCTATTCTTAAATTATTTCATCTTTATTTAATTGATTTCATGTTTATTATTGAATTATTTCATATTTAATTCATTTCATGTTTAATTAATTGATAACTTTATGCTATGGAATATAAAATCCTTTATACATTTCATGTTTATCTTTGTTCTCCTAGTGCCAAGAACAGTCTTTGAACATCGTAATTAATAGGTTTTCATTCAATAGAATAGAACTCTCCTTGGAAAGGATCTAATTAGGAACTGATTTATATTAAACTTTTCTCTATATCAAACAGTAGTCATTTCATTGTATAAATACTATTACTTCTCCCATTTCCTGATATGGTTTTGTGGCAAAGTAATGTTTATGTACTGTTGAAAGATCACATCAACATGACAGTAGAACATCTTTATATTATATTACGTGGGATTGAAAAAGAAAAGCTAACAGAAGGCGAAATTACTGAATTAACTGTAAAAAAAGAGATATAATAATGATTCTAGTATTTATGGAATTGTTGTAAAGATTACATAAGAAACACTGCAATTCCCTACCTAGAGTTGATTCTGACTTTCTCATTTTGACACAGAGCTTCAGACGCCTCATTTCTTGGGGTTTCCTTTTCTTGCAACAGCCATTACACCCCTGTGATCTCATCCTGGAATATCACTCCACCATGAAAGCCCTCTTCTTCCATAACTGAGTTCCTGTCAAGGCCTCCATTTTAAGGAGGAGCCCAGTCTGGCCATTTCATTCCCACTCTTATTTTGCTTCTGACTTCAAGAATTTGATGTCATGTTTCTATACATATCTCCCCTTCTTAACCACATACTTTTCAGCTTCCTTTTGTGTGTTGCCTTTCCTGATTAAAATCTCAACTTCTTTAGGGCAGATACCATCTTTCTTTATTTTATATTTCTATTCCTTATGGGCCTAACACATAGTAAACACTGAATAATTTCTTGTAGTGTGTCTTGCTTGCAAATTAAGTATGTCATCTCTTACTATTCTGATGAAAATACTGATGAATATTATACAGTTTAAAGCTGTACATCATGAAATAATTACTATTATTTTATTATGGTAAAACTGCATTTCTATAATTATGAAACATATAATAATGCCATGCAGTTCAATTAAACTTGATATACATTGCACGATATCACCTAGGATTCTAATGTACAAAAGGCCACTCGTGCTTACAAAATAGAAGTTAGATATGTGACTATTGCCTTTAGCAAAAGATTGAGAGAATGAGAGAGAAAGAGAAAGGATATGAGGGCAAAGGAACACAGAGGTCATCTAGTAGTGAACCCCTTTCTTCATACAGCTAAGGAAACTGAAGCCCAGCTTACTGAATTAGAGCCGGATACATTTTTTTTTGTAGTGGCCACAAAGAAATCAAGTGCTGTGAAGCTGGTATAGGTATTGCAGTAAAAACTAATCTTGTCAATAAACTTGTATGTCTACCAGAAGTAGTGAATTGCATGCTCATGACAGTGTTATTGCCACTTGCAGGAAAAGCACTATGCCACCATCATCAGTGCCTATGCTCACACTATGATGAATCCTAATGAGGTCAAAGAAAATGTTTATGAAGACCTAGAGCTTCCTCTTCATCAATATGCCAAAAGAGGACAGGTTTATCATTCTGAATGACTTCAATGCTAGAGTAGGCTCAGGCTACCAGACATGGCAGGGAGTCCTAGGGAGGAAGGGAGTCAGAAATATCAATAGCAGTAGTCACTTAGTAATGAAGACTTGTGCATCCCATGATCTTATAACCAATGTTTTTCATGTACCTAAATGCAATGGAACTTCATAGATACACCTTTACCGCAAACATTGGTACTTAACAGATTATGTAATTGTAACAAGAAGAGAATGATGAAAGCAACGTGTGACACATAGGACTGCACTCATCGTAGGCTTATCCTCTCCAAGATCAATATTCACATTTAACAAATCAGCAGCCTCAAAACAAGACTTCATGTCAACAGATTAGAGTGCTTTTCTAAGAGGGAACAGTTCCTTGCTAACTTGGAGGGAAGGCTGAGCCAACACAACTTGGCAACAGAGGAGCCACACTGCTTAGTGATAAAGTGAGATGGGCTGAACACTTGCTTGGTATTCTCAACAGACTAATCAATGGTGAAAGCATTGAATGTTCATTCCCTCTCCACCCAAATTTCTGACAGAAGAAGAGATTTTGAATGCCATTAGACTCCTCTCCTGTGGTAAAGCACCTGGTGCTGATTCTATTCCAACTAAGATTTAAAAAAGGATGTGGGTACAGGGGGTTTATTGATTATGAAAAAGATGACTGAAATTTCCCAGGTTATATGGCAAGAGAGTGTTATCCTCTACGAGTTCAAAGATGTCACCATTGTCCATCTCTATAGAGGTAAAGGAAATAGATTGGCCAATGACAATCATGGAGGGGGGGGGGTGTGTGTGCATGTTTTTCTTAATCAGTGCTGGCAAGATTCTTGCCAGAGCTCTCCTTAATAGGCTGATCCATCACTTGGAATATAATCATCTACCTGAGAACATTTGTGGCTTCAGAATGGGCTGAAAAATGATTGATATGCTGTTTTCTGCCCAACAACTCCAGCAGAAATGCCAGGAGCAGAGTAAAAGCCTGTACACAAGACTTGCCAATCTGACCAAAGCCTTTAATACTGTCAATCATGGAAGCTTCTGGAAAATTGTATCAAAATTCAGTTTCCCAGAGAAATTC
Organism: Notamacropus eugenii; assembly: GCF_028372415.1. NCBI lineage: Eukaryota > Metazoa > Chordata > Mammalia > Diprotodontia > Macropodidae > Notamacropus > Notamacropus eugenii. Next base: position 392,388,462 of record NC_092875.1, read on the forward strand.
ATCAGTATTCTGTATCTGTTTCATGATGGTTTGCTTATTTGGGTTCTGGATATAGAAATGCCTATTTTTTTGCATGAAATATCCACTTGATATCTCTAATTTTCTTGAAGATATCTCTTGTTGTACAAATTGTGTAGTTACTAATTTAGAACCAGAAATGCTGGTAAAGGAAGGCAAGTGAGTCTTGGTAAGCATTGTTAACAACAAGGCTAGTGGAGGTGATGGAATTCCAGCTGAACTATTTAAAATTCTAAAATATTATGATGTTAAAGAGTTGCAGTCAATATGACTCCAAATTTGGAAAATGCACCGGTGGCTGCTGGTTTGGAAAATATTAGTTTAAATCCAATCCTGCTTCTTTGATCACACTAAAGTCTTTGACTGTGTGAATCACAACAAAGTGGAGCAAATCCTCAAAGTGATAGGAATACTAGATGATGTCACTTGTCTCCTGAGGAACCAGTATATGGATCAAGAAGCAACAATTAAAATCAAATATGAAGCAACTTATTGATTTGATTGTAGAAGGAAAATATCAAAACTATATATTGTCTCCTTATTTATTTATTTTATATGAGAGTACATCATGTGAAATGCCAGACTGGATGATTCAAAAACCAGAATTAAGATTGTCAGATTAAATATGAATAATCTCAGATATGCAGATAATACCACTCTGATGGTAGAAAGTGAAAAATTAAGAAGCCTCTTGATGAGGGTGAAAGAAGATGGTGTAAAAGCTGGGTTGAAGCTTAACATTAAAAAGAAAATCCACTAAGATCATGTAACTGGTCCCATCTCTTCCTGGCAAATACAGGGGAAAGAATTAGAAGCAGTGTGAGATTTTATATTTTGGGACTCAAAGATCACTGCAGACAGTGACTGCAACCATGAAATTAAAAGAAACTTGTTCATTGTAAGGAAACCTCTGGAAAAATCTAGAGAGCATACTAAAAAGCAGAGACATCACTTTGCTTATAAAAGTCTATACAGTCAAAGCAATGCTTTAAAAAAAAAAAATTAATAGTCTATGACTTTGACCCTTGGACTATAAGGAAAATCAAGTGCCACAGAATCAACGTTTTAGAATTGTGGTACTGGATAATATGTGACAGTCTATCAAACAGAAAGGAGATCAAATCACCCAATGTTTAAAGATTTTAATTCAGACTTTTCATTGGAAGGTCAAATATTAAAGCTAAAATTAAAGGTCAAATATTAAAGCTAAATCTTAAGTATGCTTGCTATATAAGTAGAAGACAGGAATCACTGAAAAAGACTCTGATGCTGAGAAAGTCTTGAAGGTAAAGGGTAAAATGTCACAAAGGATGAGATGGATAAACAGTTTCATGGAAGCAACAAAGATAATTTTGTACAAACTTCAGGAAATATAGAAAGGTGTGGTGTGCAATGATCCATGGACTCACGAAGAGTTAGACATGACTGAATGATTGAATCAGCTATATAACCCTGGTGAAGTTACTTAGTATCAGTCTGTATAACTGGCATTTTGCTTTTCTTATGACCAGAACATGTAAAGTAGAGGCAGCCACATAGGAAGCACAAGGAAACTTTCCAGGAAGTTAACATATGCATGGGAATAGTCTTTTTCCATCTCATGAAGGCAGAAAAGGCTATCTTTAAAATTACTAAATTGGAAGGCTCTTACACTCTTTCTTAATCTGTTCAGAGAAAATGGTCATATTCCCTTATAGCATGGAAATCATAAATTGATTTGGTGGTGGAAAGAGCTACCTTCCCTGTCTCTTTTATAGGTCCCATCGCCCAAAGAAATGTACTTGGGGCTTGGTTTTAGAATGTTCTGTTACTTTCAGTACTAGGGAAAAGCAGTAAAATCCCCACTAGATCCACACTTTAACCATGGCAACCTTGGAGCCAGGATTCCAGGATGGATATGAAGCCAGCTAGCCCAGCAATGAAGCTCTAAGAAACCAGGATGCCTAGAACTTGAGTCCAAGGGGGATTACTGGACTTGTATCTTGGGACTGAGCTAAGTATGGCATGGAAATTGAGCAAAAATGTGAACTCAATCCCTTCCCTCTCCCCAAGGTATGAGGTAGTAATAACTACAGGAGCGATTATGCCCCCAAGTGTTGGAGGTAATATTTATATGCTTATTCTTGGTATGCCTTTGATATAATTATAATTTTGATCAGTTTAATTTGGCTGTTAAGTGGTTAAGTGTGTGTGTTTATCCTTCATTGCCAAAGAAGACCATGCCATCAGGTGACAGAAGTAACAAAAACTTAAGCAAAATAACGTTATAGCCTAAGACAACTTAGGCAATCATTAAGAAGGATCTATTTCACCCACATGGTGGTCAGCCCCAGAAGGGCAGTGCAGGAAACACAGACTGAACCTTAGGGGCAGCTACATTGGTGGCAGAATCAGCTTCATCAGTTTCAAGAGCTCTCTGGCCACAGAAGAAAAGGGTGCTGAAAAACTGGTCTTCAAAGACATAGAAGGGGATTCTTTCCTGGTGCTGGGTTCAGGAACCTGTTGCATTACTCATACACCAATATCCATGACAATCCTTGGGACAAAAGGAGCATAGCACTTGTGTTCACGCAGGAGGAGGAAACAAGACCACAGTTTTAAAGTGGAGAGTAGTGCTGGTATTGACTCATGGAAGAGTAGGGACCCTGGTCTCAATTCCAAGACAGAGAGGAGATCTAGTAATTGAGCCTACAGAAGAATGGGGGAACAAATCACAGTCCAAGGCCAGGAGAGTACTAAGAATATGATGATGAGAGAACAAGCTTCCCTCCTGGGTAAAGACCAGAGCACAGGCTAGGAGAGAAGTGACCAAATCCTTCCTTATGTCATATCACCTTGGAAGCATAGAAAAACAACAGACTCCTAAGACATAGTACAAGTTTGAAATGCCCGAATCTTGGGACAATGTCTCTTCCATCTGGAGCAGAGGCCAGCTTCAACATAAACTTAAAAGACAAGAAATCTTCTTGGAAAATGAGCAAACAAGAAAAAAAAAGAGCTTGACCATAGAAATGTACTATGAGACAGAGATGATCGAGACACAATTCCAGAAGAAAACAATGATAAAGCAACTAACTACATGCAAAGGCTCAAAGAAAAAGGCAAATTGGTCACAAGTCCCAAAAGGAACTCCTGAAAGAGTTCAAAAAGAATTTTAAAAAATCAGATAAGAGAGATAGAAGAAAAATTGGAAAAAATAAATGAGAGTGATGCAAGAAAATTATGAAAAGAGAGGGAACTTTGTAAAAGAAGCACAAAAAATCTTGAAGAAAATAACTCCTTAGAAAGCAGAATTTCTCAAATTGTAAGAAACACACAGAAAACCCACTGAAAATAGGAACATCTTAAAAAGCAAAATTGACCAAATGAGAAAGCAATCAGTGAAGAAAAGAAGTCCTTAGAAAATAGAATTGACCAAATTAAAAAAAAAAAAAGAGGTAGAAATGCTTACTAAAGAAAATAAATCTTTAAAAATTAAAATCATGGAAATGAAAAGCAATGTTTCTATGAGACACCAAGAAATAATAACACATTTTTTTAAATGAAAAAAGAAGAAAATGTGAAATATTTCATTGGGGAAAGAAATGGCCTGGAAAATACATCAAGGAGAGATAATTTTAAGAATAATTGGACAACCTGAAAGCCATGAAGAAAAGGGACCAAGACATTATCTTTCAAGAACCCATCAAGGAAAACTACCCTGATATCATAGAACCAGACGGTAAAGTGGACATTGAAAGAAAGCACTGACCACTTGCTGAAAGAAGTCCCCAAAATGAAAACTCTCAGGAATATTATAGGCAAATCCCAGAACTTCCAGTCAAGGAAAAAGTTTGCAAACAGCTAGAGAAAAATCATTTAATTATTGTGAAGCAATCATCAGGATAAAATAAAATTTAGCAACTTAAAGAATTCAAGGGATTTGAATATGTTATCCTGAAATGTGCTGGGATTACAACCAAGGATAACTTCCTCGGCAAAAATGAGTATAATACTTCAGTGGAACAAACAGACATTTCATGAAATAGAAAACTTTCAAGGATTTCTGATGAAAGGACTAGAACTGAATAGAAAATATGACTTTCAAATATAAGATTCAAGAGAAGCACAAAAAAGAGAAATTATAAAGAAATCAATAAGGTTAAAATGTTCACATTCTTACATGGAAAGATGATAATTCAAATTATCATTATTAAGGCAATAGGAAGTCTATATGGACACAAGACACAGGAGAGATATGACAATAATGAGATGATTTAAAGAAAAATAAACCAAGGAGTAAGAAAGAGGAATACCCTGGGTGAAGAAGGAAGTAAGAGGAAAGATGTAGGAAATGAGGCATGAAAGGAAGACCTTTTGCCATGTAAGGGAAGATGAGGAGGTGGGCAATGTTTGAATCTTTATTTCATTAGAATTGGCTCAAAAAGGAATAACATACATACTCACTCAAGGAATAGATATCTATCTTACCCTACAAGGAAGTAGGAGGGGAAGTGCATAAAAGAAAGGGAGAGTTCCTGATAGGAGGGAGGGTGGATTAAGGGTAACAGCAGTCAAAAGCAAAACAGACTTTTGAGGGGAGACAAGGTAAAAGAAACACACACAGAGGAAGAAAGGGAGGCAGAAAGAAAAAACTAGATGGAGGGAATTATACAGTTAATAATCAAAGCTGTGAGCTTGGATGGCATGAATTCACCCATAAAATAGAAATGAATAGCAGAATGGATTAAAAGCAGAATCTAACAATATGTTGTTTATAAGTAACACACTTGAAATAGAGAGACACAGAGTAAAAATAAGGAGTCAGATTAGGATTTACTAGGCTTCAGGTGAGGTTGAAAAAAACACGGGTAGAAATTGTGATCTTAGACAAAACAAAAGCAAAAATAAACCTAAGCAAAGGAGAGAAGCAGGCCAATTTTATTTTGCTAAAAGGTACCTGACAATGAAGTAATATTAATACTAAACATATATGCTTCAAAAGTGATAGCACCCAAAATTTAAATTTGTCAGATTTTGTTGCTAAATTAGTCACAAGAGTAAAAGTAAAAACTGTACTAATAAAATATAACTTTAACTTTCCCCTTACAGAACTAGATATATCTAACCATAAAACAAACAAGAAGAAATTAAGGAGATAATTATAATTTTAGAAAAATTATATTCAGTAGACCCAAGAGTAAATTGAATGGAGTATACGTTTTCTCAGTTTTATATGACAAGTTTGGAAAAAATCACAATGTATTAGGAAATAAAAAATCTCAGCAACCAAATGTGGAAAAGCAGAAACATCAAAGGTTTTCTTTTTAGACAAAATTGCAATAAAATTATACTTAATAAAGGGGCGTGAAAATAAATTCAAATTTAATTTGAAACTAAGAAATATAATACTAAAAAAGTAGTAGGTAAAAGAACAAATCATAGAAACAATAAATAATTCATTAAAGAGAATCACAACAATGAGACAATATACCAAAATTTATGGGATGCAGCCAAAGCAGTACTTAGGGAAAAAATTCTCTAAATGCTTATCTCGATAAGGTAGAGAAAGAACAGATCAATGAATTGGGTGGGCAACTGAAGAAGAACAAATTTAAAACTCCCAATAAAACATCAAATTTGAAAATTTGAAAATCAAAAGAGAGACTAATAAAATTGAAAGTAATAAAACTTTTAAATAAATAAAACTAGGAATTGATTTTATGGGGGGAAATAAATAAAATTGACAAATCATTCATTGTTTTGGTTTTAAAAAAGAAAGAAAATTACCAGTATCACAAAAGAAAAGGATGACTTCATCACCAATGAATATAAAATCGTATTAATTATTAGGAGGGATTTTGGCCAATTATATGCCAATGAATCTAACAATCTTAGTGAAATGGATGAATATTTATAAAGAAATTATAGTACTTCAGAATATTATTGTACATGGTCATCAGGGTTGGTAAAAAGAACCTAACAGCTTCCTAACTTATTAATTCTTTTTTCTTTTTTTGAAGATTTAGGGACAATTTCTAGATCCAAATAACTTTTTCATCTAATTTCTTAAAGATCTGGAATCCCCTCCCTCTATCTGCCTAAGTTAAAGAGTGGCCCTAAACATTCCAGCACCCCATTTCTATCCTCCACGGAATTTTGAGTCACATGTACTAGGAAATGTATATAAAGGTTACAAAGAGTTTGATATTATACCTCTCATCATCAGGTTAAAATGTGCTGGGCTAAAATATCCCAAGTTGCTAAATTGTACTGCTACTTTGTTAGCCCAGGCAGAGATATAAGGAATTTGATTTAATGCTAGCAGGGTGTGGTCAGTTTCCCCAGGCAGAACCTAAAGAGCTTTCCCAGCCTGTAGTTAAAAGAGTTGAATTAAATAATAATTAAATAATTGAACAGTACAAAGAAACATTTAAGATTTTATGTAATAATCACAAATCACAGTAGCCAATATCAATACTATTTTCAATATTATGTAGTGTTAGATTTAATAAGATATTCCTATACATTTATTCTGAAAAGTGAGTGGACATGACTAACCAGAAGATTATCTAACATTACTCTTGCACTAACGGCAGTCAAACACTGATTTCTAAAAATCTTTTCCTTTGAAATTTCTAGTTATTAATTGGAGCTGAATTACTGCACTTTAGCCACATAATTACAAGGGTAGATTCTGTTACTACTTTGCTTCTGATTCTTATTTTTATTATTATTTTCTGTCTGTCTTTTAGAAATAGAATCTATTACCCAAAATTAAAAAAGATTTCACATTTCTAACAATATTTATAATGCAATGAATTATCAAATTAATGTTATACACTTTTTTCACAAATTAAACATCACAGAACTGAGTTAGCTTGACTTAAATCCATACAACTAACAAGTTTTCTCATATAGTATAATAATAATAAATAAATAAATAGATTTCACTTAAAATGAGACCAGAATAAATTCAATTGCACCTGAACTATCTCCCAAATGATATCATGCACAAACATAATTTATAGTTTCAATTATATAGCAGTATGTTTTACCCTAAGGCTAATGATTTCAAGTATTTCAGATTATGGGATCTACTGTTTCCAGCTAATCCACTGCAAAAGATTTAAAAGTGATAGCATATAATAGTTTTAATTATCTCACTTAGCAACACCTTACTTATCAAATATCTCCTAAATTCATATAATTGACCATACTGGCTTTCAAATCAAGTTACGTAATTTTTCCTTAATTAATCTTTCACTTACAACTCAGATAACACCTAATTCCACAGGCTTCTAAATTCCTCTTATGTATCTTCCTCTCATTTGCTTCTCCAACTTTGTCCACAGTCAGAAAGAGGGAAGAAAATCTCTCTCTCTCTCTCTCTCTCTCTCTCTCTCTCTCTCTCTCTCTCTCTTTCTTTCTCTCTCTCTGTCTCTTTATTTTCTCTCCCTCCAATTTTGAAAAGCATTATAAATTCTACTTACAAAGGAATCAAACGCCACTTTGCTGGGGGATGGAACTAATTGTTCTCCCCTCACCTTGTTAGGATTTTTTCTCTAAATCTCCTTTCCCTTAATATAATGAGGGCAATTATATACATACACATATATACATATATATGTGTATGTATGTATGTAGTATGTGTGTATATCTGTATGTGTATATGTATACATATACACACACACATATAAATATATACATATACAAACATGCACACATACAAATCAAGTTTAAAATAACTGAGGTCCCATCTCTTATTCCTTCAAATTATATCTTTTAAATTTTTTTCTAGCAAAGAAGTCATCATCAAAACAATCTAGTATAGACTAAGAAATAGATTGGTGAATCACTGGAATAGGTTAGGTAAACAATACACAGTAGTAAATGATCATAGTAATCTAGTGTTCAACAAACTCAAAGAGAGAATTGAGTATTTTACAAAAATCATTACAAAAACTGGAAAGCTGTTTGTTAGAAACTAGGTATAGTCCACCAATCCACATTGTAAACTGAGATAAAATCAAAATTGTTTAATGATTTAGATGTAAAGGGTGATATCTTAAGCATATTAAAGGAGCATAGACTATTTTACCTGTCAGATTTGTGAACAAGGGAAGAATTTATGACCAAACAAAAGATATAGTACATTACATGATATGAAATGGATAATTTTGGTTACATAAAATTAAATTTTATTGCATCAAATTATTTTTTCCATAAAAAACACCAGTGTAGCCAAGATTAGAAGAGAAGCAGGAAATTGATGGGGGGAAGGCAAATTGCAAGTTTCTCTGATAAAGGCCTTATTTCTCAAGTACACAGAGAAATAAGTCAAATTTAAAAGAATGCAAGTCATTCTCCAATTGATAAGGATATGAACAGGAAGCTTTCAGAAAAAGAAATAAAAATTATCTATGTTGTTGTTTAGTTGTTTCAGTCAAGTCTGACTGCATCACCCTGTGTGAGGTTTTCTTGGCAAAAATAATGGAGTGGTTTGCCATTTCCTTCTCCAACTCATTTTACAGATGAAGAAATGGAGGAAAAGATGGTTAGACAACTTGCTCAGAGTCACACAGCCAGTACGCCTGAGACCATATTTGAATTCACAAAGATAAGTCTTCTTAACTCTAGTTCCAATCATTCTGGAGAGCAATTTCAAACTATGACCAGTGTGCTATAAAATTGTACATACCCCATGACTCATAAATACCATTAATAGGTCTGTATGCCAAAGAGATCAAAGAAAAAGAAGGACCTACATGTACAAAAATAATTGGAAATTGAGGGTATCCCTGTGAATTGGGGAATGGTTGAATAAGTTGTGGTATAAAATTGTGATGGAATACTATTGTACTAAAAGAAATGACAAGCAATAAATTTTCAGATTCAAAGTGAAATAAGTAGAACCAGGATAATATTGTGCACTATAACAGGAATATTGTACAATGTTCAACCATGAATGACTTAGATATTCTCAGCAATACAGTGATCCGAAATAATTCTGAAGGACTTATGAAGAAAAATGCTATCCACCTCTAGAGAAAGAACGGATAGAGTCTCAATGGAGACTGAAGCACACTTTTTTTTTACATTCTTTATTGTTCTTAGTGATTTTTCCTGTAGTCCACATTTTCTTTTACAATATGGATAAAATGGAAATGTTTTCCATGACTGCACATGTATAAATCTTTATTTAATTGTTTGCCATATCTGGGAGGGAGGAGGGAAGGGAGAGAGAAAAAGGAATTTGGAGCTTAACATTTAAAAAAAATGAATGTCAAAATTTTTGTTTACATGTAATTGAGAAAAAACTTAAGTGAAAAAAAGAGAAAAAGAGAAAAAAAGTTTAAAAAAGAGGATGTATGTTTCATGCAGTATGTCCCAAAAGACTCAATTTTTTTAAAGCAAGCTTAAAATTACACTAAAACATTTGAGACATTCTTAATATCTTTTTATCTGTAGCTTTGTAAATTATCTTGTATTAAGTAGGATCTTAACAAACAAAAACAAATTTAGTTATTATAAAAATAGAAATATATTTTCCTCTTGTGAATAGTGGGGAATTATAAAAAGTAATAGACTTGGAATTAGTAATTTTCTCTGTTACCTTGGGCAAATCACTTGTCCTCTCTGCATTTCAGTTGTCTCATTTATAAAGATGTGATACTAAGATTTTTTTTACTTCCTTCCTAAGATGTCATAAGATTCAAATGATTCATATATATGAAAATATGTGCATATATACACATGTGAATGTATAGATATGTTAAAATACTTGAAAAATATAATTAAATCCATACAAGAAAAGCATTATTTCCAGTAATAATGAAACATTCACATTGTACTTTAAGTTTGACAAGAAACTTAAAAATTTTTTTTTAATCTTTTAATTTCCACAACAGTGTAGTGAGCCACATAGTCCATTTTACTAATTTAATTTAAGATAATTTAAATGACTTACCTGAAGTCACTTGATTGCTGTCTATGTCCTGGATTAAGACTCTAAGACTAGTGTTCTTTCAATTATAGTACACCAAACTTATTCTTAGATACTTTTTATATATGAGATATTATTCCAAAATGAAACAAAAGGCTACAAAATATTACCAGGGAAGAAGTATGAAGGACATAAGAATAAGAAACGTCATCACAGCAAGATTTGTCTAAAAAACCTAGATGAGAGTGTCATCTGGAATGAATAAGAGATGACCAGTTCTCTCAATATCAGGGAATCTAGTGGAAGACTACGATCATCTTGGATGGAACCTTTGAGGGGTAGATTTATGGTAGGACATCAGTGAGTGACTCATAGAATAAGGACATATGGAGGCACTGTTATCCGTATGATTAAATGGAATACTAAAAACAATGGGATCGTGGTCCCTAAAACAAAAACAAAACAAAACACTAAGAATGTAAGGATATATCTAATGCAAATATAAGAAAGCGTCACCATAATTATTTATGCTCTGAAATCATTCATACATCATCCATGTTTCTCAAATAGCTGTCCTGGCAAGAAATGCACTGAAGCCAGAGTTGGGAGAGAACATACTGTTAAATTTTCAATGTGAGCATTAGTACTTTCAAAATAGTGCTTGATTTACTGACTGATTGATTATTTAGATGTGACAAAGTGTTAATAATGCAGACTAAACTTAAATATGTATATACATATGTTTTATTTCCAAAAAGACCAATTGTTAAATGTTTGTCAGGCCACCCTTATATTGTTCTATAAACATCATTGGAGTTCAGTAGGAGGGTAATAGAAGACTCAGGGAATGAAGTCATTACAAGAATGGAGGTCTGGTGCTTATGAGATAATAATAGCAATTAATTAATAGTTGTAGTAATAATAATAACTGATATTTACATAACACTAAGGTTCTAAGTGCTTTACATCCATTATCTCTTTTGAATCTCATAATATTCCTATCCCTATCTGATGTAAAACAGCAGAAAGAGTAATTACGAAAAACTGAGACCTTTACAAAACTCCTAATGCCTTATTGATACTTATCTCGTTGGCACTGGGTAACCCGCCAAAAATACCGCTGCAGTAGCAGGATATACTCGTGCCTGGTACATATTCATTTGCCACTGTGTATATTTGGGAGATTACTACCATTTTTCTATGTAGTCTCATTACCATTCTCAGAAGTCTGTATTAGATTACTAGTCTTAAAACTAGACTTTATAACAGTAAACGCAAAATTCTTTCCAAAGCTCCTGTTGGTGTAACTTGAAGCATTATGACACCTTGCTGAGCTTCTATCCTCACATCTCTCTAAAACAGGCTGGAATAACCTCTGTCATAATTTTTCCTGCCTCTAAAGGTATTAGATCTGTTTCTTCAAAAAAAGTTCTGTTTTGTTCGTTGAACATTTGATCTACTACTTCTAAGCTGGTTAAATAACCTATTTTCCACCCCATACCAAATTTTCTAATTTGAAAATTTATTGCATTTAGACACATAATCTTTCACATTTTCTTCATATGCATACCTGCCAACAAAGTTACATGATAGAGGGCACTGTAATGTTGTGATTTAGGTGATTCATAGAAATGGGGATTCAGACACGTGTGTATGGGGGGGGCATATGACAATATAGATGTAGATGACATAGATATTTTTATATATAGTAAAGTGATTTGCCCAAGGTAAAAGGGTAATGAAGTTGGAATTAAGAAATCTGGGCTTTAATGTAGTCTTGACAGAGAAAGAAATGGAGATGGGGAGAGAGAGTGTCTATGTGTCAATTGATTTACCCAAAGTACAAGAAGAGTGGATTTGGAATTAAGAGACCTGATTTCTGTATTGACAGATAGATAAATAGACAGATAGACAGACAGACAGAAAGATAGATTTCATATAGGTATACAAATACAGATAAACATAGATATATTTTATAAACATATATTTTACACAGATGTATCTATCTATATAAACTATAGATGTATATTAAATCTATAACTAAGTATAGATATATTTTAGGAGGCCAAGCCATAAGACAGAATGAGAAAAAGAGTTTCAGAAGCAATGGTTTATACTTAGCCCAATAATATTTTCAAAATGCTATACATACATTAGTATGTTGTTGCCTTACAATAATCTTGTGAAGTAGTTACTACAATATAAGCATATTTAATGCAAGGGTCAAGTAGATTGGCCAACTCTGGGGGAGGATTCCATCTGGCCCTAAGGAAATGCACCTCCTGATGTGGCCCACAGTCCATGCATATTTAAGTAATATGATTATTATGACCCCCAGTTTTACAGATAAGGAAGGTGAGTTTCAGGGAGGTTAAATGTTTTGCCCACAGCCAGGCAAGTAATAAATCTCAGTGATAGGATTTTAACCCAGTTTTCATGACTCTAAATATTTTACTCTATCTATGATCTTATACTTCTTCTCTTGTTGTAGGGATAGAGAGAATTTCCACAATGATTAATCAAGCTTGTCAATGAACTGATGTATTATGGTAATATGTTCTTAGCCTCGGAGTAGCTCTTTTCTTTGTTGACACAAAGTGTTTTTTTGCCCCTTTCTAAATTCCATTAGAATAGATATTGATAGATCACAAGGAGATTTCTTCCAAGCAAATTAGATAAACTTGGTGTCCCAGCCAAGAGTGCCATTCTCTGTAAGTTTCAATGACAAAGTTCTGGCTGAGCTCTACTAACTGTTTAATCACGTTTGCCTCTGGGACCACAAGAAGCAGAAGTCCAACTACAAGGCAACCTGAAGTTTTTGGAAATCAGAATGCAGTTTTAATTGTTAAACCAAAGTACGTAAGTCTTGGTTACGAAACACATTTTGAATACATTTGGAGAGGTACATATATATATATATATATATATATATATATATATATTCCTAAAGGTTGCTCATCTTCAAGATATTAAAAAAAACACTTAGCAATATTTATTGAAGAAGCCTTCCCCAGTGGGATAGGAATGTCTTTATATCTTATCTCTATATCTTAAAGATTAACCTCTTTTTAAGCTAATCTTAAGTTAAAATTTTTCTAAAAATCAAGCCCACAATCAATATACTATGATCTTGGACAGAGAACTGTAGAAAGTAGAATACTGATTTGGAGGCAAAGGATGGGACTTCTAATCATCTCCTCTGCTACCTGTGTACCTTATGCAAATCACTTTACTCAATGAGTTGGACTAGATGATCTCCAAGTCTCCTTTCAGCTCTAAAATCTAATGAATAAAATGTAGCATAATTTCTTAATCTGACTCATTGTATTAGAACCTATTCCCATCCTGCTATTATCTGCTGATCCATCTAACAGATGCAGGTTGCCCTAATATATGAAAAGTACTGAGGGAATGTTCTCTGTACTTACATCATGCTTTGGAGTCTCAAGATTAAGGAGAGCTAAAGGGTAAATCAAAAATTTAGGCCATGAATAAACATTGGCACCTTGGTTTTTCTTATGAGCTCATGATCATCAACATAGGAGTTACTTAGAAGTCTAACCAAGGACATAAAGAATAGGTTTGTAGCTCTAGGAAGCTCATTCAATCAGCTCAAGTATGAGTCAGATGATCTCTCAACTTCTTTTGCCCCATCAACCAGTTACCTTACAATGCTTAATGATCCCAGAGCTTACATCTGGAAGCAAAAGCAATAGATAACACTTTGATTTCCCATCAGTCCTTTCCCTGACACACTCCAAAAGTAAGAGAATATCCCTCACACTTAGCAAAGATGCAATATTTCCTATACAGGGGGGAAAGCTAGAGACCTATCTTAGGAGCTCCTCTCACTCTTCACAACAACCCCCTCCCACATCTGAGTGCTGACTTAAGGATTTGCTACACAAAGTCTGAAATACATCCTGAGGCCTCCCTCAGCTGTACAGAATATCCTTAAATAAATCTCATTCAGACACGTAGTCTTTTATGCAGTGTTTCTACTCCCTTGCCCTCTTCCTAGTGCAGATGCTGAATTTACCATAAAATCAGTCATTTGGAAAGGCCTTTGCCCCAAAGGTAGGAATTGAAAAGTATAGGGGAATTTTATAAAGATAAAGTTTCCTTATCATTTAAAAAATAATCCTAGGTTTGTGGATAAACAGGCAAAGGATGCAAGGGTGGGCATGGTGTGGGGAAAAGAGAGAAGGAAAAAACATTTATATAGCATGTGCTATGTACCAGGCATTGTGCTCAACGCTTTACTAATATTGTCTCATTTGGTCCTCACAACAGGTCCTGTGAAGGAGGTGCTGTTATTATCCCTGTTTTAAAATTGAGAGGCAAGCTGATTTGAAATGATTTGCCCAGGGTCACACTGTTGGAAAATGTTTAATCCAGATTTTAACTCGAGCCATCTTGATTCTAGGCTCATCATTCTGTTGTCTGCTCCACCTATCTGCCAACAAATAAAACACTTCTCAAAATAATTGTAAACTATTAATAGCCAAATCAAAGATTTCACCAAATTGCTAGTCATAATAAGTAAGTAACACTAATAAGAAGTAACAGTAATAATAAGAGAAATACAACTCTGGGGTTTCACATCACTCCCAGTAAAACTGGCTAAGATAAAAAGATGAGAATAGTCAGTGAGTTTGTGGGGAAGAGGCATACTGATGCACAGTTGGTGGAGCTGTGAATTGTATCGACTGTTCTGGAAAGGTAGAACCAGAGATCCTTCCAGTGGGCATAGAACCTTAGGATGGCAGTGACAAAACAATGATTTAAATGGAGGAAAAGACAAAAATAACAATATAATTGAAATAAGGGTTTTGAAATTATCACTAAACTTAGAGTTAAAAAGAAATATGAGAATGTAGCTCTCTCTATGTCTAGGAAAAGTAGCATACTATGGGGATAGAACAAGACAAATAAGATTAGCCTTGATTAATATATTGATTATTATTCCTGAATGGTTTTCTCCCTCTTTTTTTCCATTCTTTGGGATAAGCAATGAACCCCAAGAAGGAAGAGGAGGAGAAAGGGAAAATATAGTGATGCCAAAACAAAAAGCCTCAATTAAAATCTTTTAAGATATATAAATGTAATTCACATCCCTGTAAATAATGACTCCAATCCACCAGATTAAACCCAGTTGGGATTATTTTTTATTGCTTCAATAAAGACGTTCCTTTTAGGTTTTCACTCACTTTGGGTCCTGGGTCACATTCACTGTTCTGCTTATTTATTCATAGTAACTTGGTTTTCTTCTTTGTAAACTGGTAGCATTTGTTTTTCAGGTCAGATTTAATAGCTGCCTTTGGTTGGCATGGCTCTGGAGTTTGCAACTCTGAGCCCTTGTAGCATCTGAATTCATTCGTCTGAGTGAATTTTTGAGTGCAGAGGGGGAAAGCTAGGGAGAAACCTATCCATCTATCTGCCTTACCACTCTACTTCCCTAACCCCTTCCCATAATTTTCACCTTTCACTCCATTCATCCTCCTTCTAATTTCCCAGATCAAAACACTCTGTTTTAGCTACCACTTCCCTATATGCACCATGTAGCTCAATAAGAATGTAAGCCCAATGGGGACACAGATCCCCAGCATTGTACCACCATCATTTAGTGCATTTCTTGGCATATATTAAATGAGATTTTAGAAATACACACACCCATTATTCATTCTTTTGTAATGATGGAGGTCAAGTGAAACTGTCAACCAACCAATCAACTCACTCCACTTAAAGTAATAAACTACTTTAGGTAAGAACAAGTCAATTGAACCAATCAATCAAAGTCATTTAATGATGCTCTAAGAACCTAGTTAATCATGTTGAGAAGGGGCTGAGTGTGTCAAGCCATCTGATGAAATAAAATGATTCTACACAAGAAATTGGTTGAGATTAGCTGGGGAAATCATGCCAGTGGGGCTTGTATAAACTAGCAAGTCAGCTCAGATTCTAACCTCCACGTGTGAAGGTGGCTCAGTGGTGGAAACAGCAAAGCCTCTGAGAGGGTATTTTTTCCTAGATAGTAATGTGAACTTTATAAAGCTGGCAGCATTGGACTTCCCATGGGCCTTCAAAGTGTCTACAGATAGCAGTGGTTTATGGCAATCTCTATATAACCACCCAAGGATAAATTAAGTACACTGAAAAAAAAATATAAACCTTCAGCAATTTACTAGGAACCAGTATACCAAAGAAAACTCCAAGAGTATCTCCTGAAGGGGGTAAAAAATAGACTTCCAGCAAAAGAATTTATAGGAACTACAAGTTACATATTTACCATAGAAACTCTCTAAGCTTGCGTCCACTTTCCTGTGATCTTGCTCTGCATAAACAGAATTGTATTTGATTTTATTACTGTTTAGAATTGATTTTAGGCAGACATATTTTGTTCCATTGTTTTTACCTTACCATGTTAGTAAATGTTCATTTCTAAAAGCTAATTAACTCAGGCTGACTAAATGATTTGATAATCATTGAGGTTATATTAGATTGCCAGAGATTTTTGAGCAATAGTGTTTGAAAGGGAGGCACTTACCTCATGTAACCTGAAGGGAGAATTATTCCAGCTTCCCTTTGGTGACCTTAACTGCCATTGAGAGTAATGATTGAGATATAGCCTCAGATCCTGTATTATACAGGATCATTCATTCATTTATTCATTTGCAAGTGGGTGTTTTCATGATTTCCTAGTTAGTGTCCACCTACCCCACCTCTCATGCTCAACATTAGTATAGCGTCTTAAGAGAAAAGATTTAAAAGTAGAAAGAACCTTAGAAGTCAAAACCCTCCCATTTCACAGATGAGAATATTTAGACCCAGAGAGGTTAAATGATTTAGGTTAGGTCACATAACAGGTATATAGAGCAGAATTTGAATCCAGGTCTTCTTTCTGACTTCAATATATACATATATATATATATTTATGTAATTTACTTGTATAAACATGTATATATGTATGTATATTTGTGTATACACACATACATAAACACGTAATTTACCCCACTTCTTTAGTCAGAATGGAACATAAAAGATAAGTTCCTTGAGAAGATGATTTTTTTTAAAATTTGTATGTTTTTTATCATATATTGACCACTGCTCACAAGGCACAAAGGAGGAACTTGTTATTGATCAGTCTTTTCAGTCATGTCTGACTCTTCATGATTCCATTTGGGGTTTTCTTGGTAAAGATACAGAAACACTTTGTTATTTTCTTCTCCAGCTCATTTTACAGATGAGGAAATTGAGGCAAAGAGGGTTAAATGATTTGCTTAGTGTCATACAGCTAGTAGGTGCCTGAGCTCAGATTTGAACTTAGGAAGATGAGTCTTCCTAACTCCAGACCTGGCATTCTATCTACTGCACAACTTTGTAGCCCCATGAAGAACTTACTAAATGTTTACTGAATGAATAAATCAATCAATTAACCAACTAACCAATCACTTATTAGTTACTAATGTCTATTTGCTAACTAATAAAACTTCATGGATACACCCTTGCAGCAAACATTGGTATCTAATAGACTATGTGATTGTAAGGAGGAAGAGATAGACAAGATGTGAGAGTTACAAAAGCAATGTGTGATGCAGAGTGCTGGACTGATTATAGACTTGTTCTTTCAAAACTAAATATTCACATTCATCAGAATGTGAGTAAAGTGACTACCAGAAGAATTAATGTCAACAAATTAGAGCTCTCCTCTGAACATGAACAGTTTGTTGCTAACTTGAAGGGAAAGTTGAGCCAACACACAGTTGGGAACAATGGAGCAGAAAAAGAGTGGGCAACTTTCAGAGACTTGGTGTACAGCCCTATATTTGCTCATCTGGGTCAGAACACTCACAAACATCAAGACTGGCTTGGTGAAAATTATGGGGAAATTCATAAGCTGCTAAATGAAAAGTGAGAACTCCACAGGATAGACCAGCAGGATAATTCATCCGTCTCTAAGAAGGTAGCATTTAATTCCATCAAAATCAGAGTACAAACAAAGCTTAGAGAGATTCAGGATTCCTGGCTCAGTAAGAAGGCAGATGAAATTCAATTTTATGCTGATAGTAACAATCCAAAGCACTTTTGTGATTCCCTGAAAGCTAATTATGGACCAAAAACCTATGGCGCATCACAAATGCTCACTGCTGATGGAGCCACATTGATTAGTGATCAGGACATGATCCTAGAGAGATGGACTGAACACTTCCATAGTGTTCTCAACAGACCATCATCAATCAATATTGAAGCCATTGACAGTTGACCTCAGGGTTGAAGTTAATCCCTCCTCATCTGAAGTTCCAATGGAAGAAGAGGTTTTGAGGGGCATTAGGTTCCTTTTATGTGGCAAAGAACCTGGTGCTGATTCTATTCCAGCTGAGATTTACAAGGTAGAGGGACTATTGTCCATACAAAAGCTGACTGAAATTTTCCAAGTTATATGGCAAGAGGAAGCTATCCCCCAGGAGTTCGAGGATGCTTCAATTGTCCATCTCTATAAAGGTAAAAGGACCATCACAGGGGGCTGTTTCTCTTAGTCATTGTTGCGAAATTCTTGCCACAGTCCTCCTCAATAGACTGATCCTTCAACTGGAAGATGATCATATACCTGAGAGCCAGTGTGGCTTCAGAAAGGACTGAGGAACAGTCAATATGGTGTTTGCTACCCGATAACTCCAGGAGAAATGCCAGGAGCAGAACAAAGGTCTGTAAACAACATTTGTAGATCTGACCAAGGCCTCTGACACTGTTAGTCATGAGGGTTTATGGAAAATTATATCAAAATTTGGTTGCCTAGAGAAGTTCATCAATATTATATGTTAATTTCACAATGGTGTGTTTCCCAGAATTCTGGATAGTGGATAATGCTCTTGTGCCTTCCCAGTCACCAATGGAGTGAAACAGGGCTATGTGCTTGCTCCCATGCTTTTTAGCATAATGTTTTCAGCCATGTTGACAAATGCTTTCAATGAAGATGAATACACCATCGAGGTAAACTACCATACTGATGGTAAGTTCTTCAATTTGAAAAGGCTACAAGCCAAGACCAAAGTAGAGGGAGTGTTGGTGCATGATTTTCTGTTTGCAGATGGTTGTGCACTCAATGCAGCCTCTGAAGCTGAGATGCCACAAAGTGTGAATCAATTTTCTGCTGCCTGTGCTAAGTTTGGCCTAATAATTAACACCAAGAAAACATACGTGCTCCATCAGTCACCACCATACCATCCATAAGTGGAACCATCAGTTACAGCAAATGGAGAATTTTTGAATGTCATGGATAAGTTCACTTACCTTGGTAGTATACTTTCCAGGGATGTACACATTGACTATTAGGTTGACGCATGCATTGCCAGAGCTAGCTCAGTGTTTGGGAAGCTCCAAAGAAAAGTTTGGAAGAGAAGAGGTATTAGGCTGACTACTAAACTGAAGATCTACAGAGCCGTTGTGCTGATCTCATTGTTATATGCCTGTGAAACATGAACAGTCTACCAGCACCATGCCAGGAAACTGAAACACTTCCATTTGGACTGTTTTAGGAAGATTCTGAGGATCACCTGGCAGGATAAGTTACCAGACACTGAAGTCCTTGCTCGAGATGAACTGCCAAGCATTCAAAGTAAGCTTCAGAGAGCACAACTCTGATGGGCTGGCCATGTAGTTAGAATCAAAGTGTACACTTGATAAAAAGACTATTTTATGGAGCATTCCCCTGGGAATAGGTGGTCAGGTGAAGCAATAAAGGAGGCTCTCAAAGTCTTTCTCAAGAACTTTAGATTTGACTGAGCAACATGGGAGACACTGGCACAGGACTGCTCAGCATGGCATACTCACATCAGAAAGGGTGCTGTGTTGTATGAGCAAAGTAGAATTGAGACTACACAAAGTAAATGTAGGATGTGCAAATTTGGAGTATCCACCTCAAATATTCACATAAACTATCTGTGCCCAACCTGTGGTAGAGCATTCTGAGCTCTTATTGGTCTGATCAGCCACAGTTAGACATACTGAAACTTTACTTTTATCATGGTGATGTCATTTTGGTCCTCTTTGAAAAAGAAAGATAACAACTAACCAACTAAATGTCTTTTAGGTGTCAGGAACTGAGTATAGAAACACGAAGAACAAGACAATCTCTACTCTCTAGGAACTTGTAATGTGTTCTTCTACATAGGTTCATACAAATCTCCCCATGTTTCCCTGAATTTCTCATATTTGTCATGTCTTAAATAGTAAAAGTGATCATTAAAAATAGCTAACATTTCTTTCATGCTTCAAGGTTTGCAAAGTGCTTTATGTATGTATCTCATTTGATCCTTCTGGAAGATCTATGAATGAGTGCAAATATTCTAGAAAGCAATTTGGCATTTGACACAAAACTCTACTAAATCATACATGACTATGTTCTGCTGTCACAACTAGGTTACTATCCAAAAAGTGACCAAATAGGTAAGGAAAGATTCTATGTGTGCAGCTCTTTTTGTGGTAGCAAAAGGCTAAAATCAAAAATGAGTCCCTTCAGCTAAGGAGTAACTGGATAATGAGATATAAGAGTAAGATGGCATAGTGCTAACTCGTAGAGGAAATCAATCATTTCAAAGAAACTTGCGCTTATATAAATTGTGGCAGAGTGGGTAAGCAAAAACAGAAGAATTCTTACTATAACATCAATGTTATAAAAACAAAACATTTCAAAGACATTTACAAACTAATGAGGAATAAAATAAATAGAACCAGGAGAAAAAATATTATACAAAAACTGTACAGAAAAAAAATATTTAGAGCTGTGGGAACAAGGAATGACACAATGGACCATTTGCTGATCTCAGACAATTGGATGTGAAACATACTACCTACTTCCTGACAGAGAATAGATAGATTTTACGTACAAAATGAAATATTTGTATTTTAGTTAAAACCAATGTGCAGACTTGTTTTGCTTGACATATATATTTATCAAAATGAATTTCTTTTCTTTATTTCTTCCCCTAGTCAGAGGAAGAGGGATAATTCTATTATTATAATTCTTCCTCTTGTTATTATTATTATTTTTATTTTACATAGCAAGGTGAGTGGGGTGCTACAGATGTGAAATGCTGAATACACTTTCAGATGAGTCTATTGTATTATTAGTTGTACTTAATTATTTTACTTTATTACAACAGCCTTTCATGGAGTGGCATATTACAAACATTTGCATATGTAAATGTTTGCAGGTGAAAACAAGAATCAATAAATCTCCATTTAAAACATCAATCTTTACAACAACTCTGTGAGAAAGATGCTACTAGTATACCCATTTTAGAGATGAAGAAATTGAGAATGAGAAAAGTTGAGTGATTCATTTTGAGTCATACACTGTCTGAGACAGGATTCAAAGTCCTGTTTTCCTTGTTCCAAGTCCATGCTACATTTACTGCACCATCATGCAATCTATGACCTCTTTCATATAGCACAATTTTTTCAGCCATTCTCCAATCAATAGACACCTACTTCCTTTCTAATTTTGGTTTGGTTTTACTTCCATAAGGAGTGGGGAAGCTTGCTATGGATAGTTTGGCAAAATGAGGGCTTTTGTTTCTTTAATTAACCCTTTAGAGCATATATCTAGTAGTAAGTCAGAGGATATAAACAGCTTAGAGACTTTTAAATTTTTTTCAAATTATTTTCAGGCATCACTTGATCAGTTCACAACTCTACTAATCTTTTATTAATATGACATAGTAGAAAATAAACAATCTCTTCTCATAACTATTCTACCTTTAAATTTTTCATCTGGGGGGGGTGGTCCTTTAATCTAAGGCCAATTGAATTAATCTGGTACAAAATTCCAGCTGCTTAGTTGGAGTCATAAGCAATAATCCTCACTTTGTCCTGGATCTACCCCAACACCTGAAGAAGTGTCATCAGCATCTGCTGCTGCCAACCCTTTAGCTGAATGATCTTATCACTATAAGAATGTAGATAGTTTCCATAGTGAATCTGACAAAATAACATTAAAAATTATGGTCATACTATGTTTGCCAACTTCTGACAACCGGTTTTTTTGGGCAGGGGGAGCAGAAAATACAGAACTTTAGAGTTTAAAGAAAAAGAAAGACAAGATAAATTAGAGAAACTAAAGGAATACCTACTATGGACACAAACCAATAAGGAAATTAGCTAGATAAATTTTTACATTAACCTTCTTTTAGTCAGGCAGAATATATCATGCATAAGTTAATTACCATTCTTCCCTCACATGTACTATAATGACAGGAGAGGATAGCAAAAGATAATACAAATTTTTAAAGAGGTTTTAAGAACTAGGAGAGAATAGAGTCTTCCCTTCATTTTTACCTAGTCAACTAGTTTAATCTAGGCTTTTTTACCCTGTCTATCAACCATCAATATCTCAATAGTTTTCAGTAATCCCAAGCTGCTCACTGCACAAAAATCCATTTCTGTAAGGTATTTTGTTCCAATATATTTTTCTAATATACCAACACATTTTTATATCACTGCCTTTCCAGTGGTGCCACATACCTATCAAAAAAAGAATAAGACACTATGGTATCCAAAGAATAAAAACTCTGAATGACAAAATGTCAGAGTTCAAAATGATATAAGGTCTTCGTCTAGTCCAGAGTATACCTATAAAAATTCTCCATAATTTTCCAGGTGAACATCCAGCCTTAGATTGAAGGTCTTCAGTGAGAGGGAATCCATTACTTGCTGTAGAAGCCCATTCTATTTTGGAAATAGTACTATACATCAACCCTAAATCTTCCCCCTGGAAACTTGCACCCATTTCTCTGAGTTCTGGGGACAAGCAGAAAGGATCCAATTCAACTATCTAGTTGTTTCTCCCATAAATTTTCTTTTTCTCCAGGCAAAATGTTTACATTTCCTTTGATCCATGAAATTGGAAGCAAACTAAAGGGTGATGAAAAGATACATAGTGTGTGAAAAGAAGATGCACAAGGCATCATTAACAATGATATGTGGGAATTGGCATAGAAAGCATCATAAGGAACATGTATCATTCACATAGAATTGGGAGACTGAAGAGTATCAGATGCAAAGCTGAAATGCCCCACTATCATTCTTTTATAACAATTTTACTTGATATTTTATTTTTCCCAGTTACATACAAAAAACAATTTTAGCCTTGAGTTACAAATTCTTTCCCTTCTTCCCTCCCCAAGTCCCTTCACTGAGAAGGTAAGCCTTTTGATAAAGGTTTATAAATGTTTAGTCATGCAGAACATCTCCATATCAGGCATGAGAGGTTATGGAGTCCAATTCTGACATTTTACAGATGAAGAAATTGTGTCCCAGAAAGGATAAATAACTTGCCCAGGATCATAGAGCTAATAAGTATCTTAAACAGGTTCTGTACTCAGTACTTCTTGACTCCAACTCCAGAAACCTATCTGCTAAATGAAATGGCTCTTCCCTCCACTTATTTAAATAACATTTGCCATGAGTGATAATACAACAATGCAGGACACAATGAGAACCACTGACAAGGGAATCTTTAAATGAATGGATTTGTAAAAACTTTATTGTTTTAAGTCTGTCCGTGTGAGGACTACAATTTGAATTAAACATGAAGTACCTTCTTTCACAGAATCAATAAGTACCACTGCATCTGGAGTCAGTCATCCTGATCTATATCTTACCATTTGGACCTGATGGCTCAGGAGGAGAGTATGAGACTGGAAATTTTGCACAGCCCTTCCTCACTTAAATCTAATTCACTTGAAAGTCATGATACCTCCTTCTCAATGTCATAGTCCTGTTCAAGAATGAAGGACAAACAATAACTTGTGAGTAGTAGTAGATACCCCACTGGGGACCCAACTAGTCAGTTCCTTCCTTCCTTCCTTCCTTCCTTCCTTCCTTCCTTCCTTCCTTCCTTCCTTCCTTCCTTCCTTCCTTCCTTCCTTCCTTCCTTCCTTCCTTCTGTCTTTCCTTCTACACTCTGCCTCATTTCCCTCCTTTCTCCCTTTCCCTCTGTCCACAAAGGGAATCATACCCTTACCTTCCTACAAGGTGCTCTGCCCAAAGGAACATAAATTTTAACCACCAAAACCTAGTAGGATATCTTTGGTTTTATTGTCTAGATTTCTTTTTTATGAACCGTACCTTAAACCAAATCACTCTGGCTCTCCTTGATTTTCCAACAGTGGTCTCAGCTCAAACCTCAGTTGGTCATTGTTTGGATTCTAATGGCTCAGAGTAAGTATAAATGGCAATTCTTTCTGTTTTGGTCAGAAACCCTAAGGATCTTCCTCTCCCAGACTTTTTTCATTTCATTTTATTTTATGTTATCTTTTTGAATTTGTAAAAGAGGCCATTCTTTGCTTCATTTTTACCTAGCCGTAATCACTGAATGGTCATTGCCTCAGACAAACAGACCCAGGAAAGACCTTAGCTGAAAAAGGCCAAGGCCTCGCAGTGTATCTTGGGTAATTTCCTCTAGTCCTGATCTTTATCTTGCTACTGGACCCAGATGACCTGGGAGGAGTGACTCTGGTGACTTTGCACAGCCCTTCCTCACTTAAATCCAATTCACTTGATATTCATGATGCCTCCTTCCTGATGTCATAGTCCTCTTTGAGAATGAAAGAAAAACAAGTCCAAGTAACATTGCTTGCAACCATGTTTTATTTCACAGATAAAAGTGGGTCTTAACAGCTTTCTGAAGACTACGCTAAAGCCACCTGCTGTTAGACTTGTTTGTGTTTTCTTAGAAAATTTGTTCTTTTATGACATTAAAACAGAGAGGCGTGCAGGCAGCCCACTTGGAGCTAATGTCTAGAGATGGTTGCAAGGCACATTTCTTAATGAACACCATAACTTCCTGCATGCTTCCTAGTGGTAACTAGGAACGATAGGAAGCACTTGGTGTCTCAACTGTAGCTTATTTTTTTTTTTTTTATTAGTAGTATTAGCTGCCTTGCAGGCAAAGGCAATTTCTGCTACTTTTGTTGAGGGTGCCTTGCTGGCAGGCTGTGTAACTCTACTGTGGCTTCTGTAAACATGGATTTTCCTGTAGAATAGTGATTTCCTTTTATTTTACTTATGGGTCCATTCCTAGGGACTTGGGGAACATTAATGGGATTCTATTACATTCATCCCCTCCGTGGCAGTCGTTTCTATTCTTACAAAAAAGATGATGCCTATCATAACATTTTTTTTCTATTCCTGTAGCTGGCATGTAGATATGTTACAGTCCTCAAAGAAGAAATGGTTTTAGAAACATAAATCCCCATAGCTTTGTGCAGCTTTCTTCATAGTTTGTGATAGTGTTTGTTAATTGGAGTAAGATTTTGAAAAGATAAGATAGAGTGATTAGACCACACCTTGGCCTATTGTCTACTTGGCCTATTTCTTAGGAACTTTTACTACTACATTTGCTCCTATAACCCAATCCTAGTTTCCACTCTTCTTTCCCATCATCCCTCAATGGAACTCTTATGATGGACTTGGCAGGGAAATCAAGAAGGAACAGATTGAGAAAGATGATGTTTGAAGTCAATTCATTTGTTACATTTTAGGGTTAATTCCTAAGGTCCTTCTGACAACACAACTCTCATAGGATAGTATAAAAAATCCCAGATATAAAAGGAATATCTCCAGCGTCATTTGAGGAATGGTTTCCAAAAATTCACATATTTAATAATATTACTATTATTTAACTTCATTTCGTATGTAAAGTTGTGTGTTTGTTTGTGTGTGTGTCTATGAATGTAGTACATAGGGTTGAGTCAGATCAGTATAGCAATGGAAAGCAATAGATTGTCTAAAATAATGTAAGAATATACATAAAATTAATTTTGTCAAATGAAAAATTCCCTGAGGGTGATCAAAATGTTATTTTTAATGAATTACTTAGAAACATAGTAACTTTTTTCCAAGGTTAATAAATACTAATAAAAATATTTTAAATGAAATTTAGAACAACCAGTTGGGCAACATAGCTCCTTCCTCCCTTCCTTCCTTTCTTCCTCCCTTCTTAATCCTACCTCTCCTTGGAATACAATTTAATGAAAAAGAAATCAAATGGAAACAAAATGATAGTATCTTTACTCTTTTTTAAAACCAGGGATCATATTCCATTTCATTTTCATTTTAACAAACAGGTATATATTTGTAAGGCACTAGGACACAGATATAAAAACACATACACCTCAGATCCTGCTTTCAAGCAATTCGCAATCAAAAGGGAGAAGAAACACAGAGAAATAATCAGAAGAAAAGGAGAATAAAATAGGTGAAAAAGAAAAGTCCAGAAAAATATTTTTAGAAATTTAAGAGAGAAAATAATGCAGTACTTGAACTGGGGAGAAAAGTAAAGAGCTGGTTCCTCACCTCAGTGTTGAAGAAAAGGAAAGATCTAACAAATGCATATATGATGGATTTCACATGAGGCATTTGATAGAGAAGGGGAGACAACAGTGTCAATAGTGAAGATATGAGGAAGGGGGGAGGAAGGACAAAAATAAAGAGAAGACAATAAAGCAATGTTTCTGGAAGGTAAGCATCAATAATATACTTAATTCATTGGACAATAGAGAGATAATGAATACCTTTGACTTGAAGAATGGTGTGATTAGAGGAGTATACAAAGACAAATACCAAAGACCATAGTCTAGAATGTGTATAGAATACTGGCAGTAAGAACAATTATTAACGTTTTACAAGAGAATGTAAGAAAATAAATGAGAACCCAAGAAATCAGCTATTGCAGTTAGAAATAGCAAGAAATGGCAAATGAAGAACAAAGGTTACTCAGAGCAAGCAAAGTAGAGTTACTGGGCTGGTTATAGATACTGTTGTC
Source organism: Notamacropus eugenii (assembly GCF_028372415.1). Taxonomy (NCBI): domain Eukaryota; kingdom Metazoa; phylum Chordata; class Mammalia; order Diprotodontia; family Macropodidae; genus Notamacropus; species Notamacropus eugenii. Next base: position 392,415,230 of record NC_092875.1, read on the forward strand.
ATCAACAGAAATCAACATTATAGGAAAAGGTAGGTTTGAGGAGTATGACAAAGAATCTAGTTTGGCCATATTAAGTTTGAAATGTCAATGGGACAACTGAATGAAGCTATTTATCAGACAGTTTAAAACTGGGGAATAAGTTTTTGCAAAGACCAGTATAAAATAGTGATTTGAGAGTACTCTACATTGAAATAATTAATGAAATCTTAAGAGAAGAAATAAGGATGAGGAATTTAGGTGTACTCACATTTAAGAGGAAGAAAGATGAGGATCTATTAATGGAGACAATGATCAGTGAAGTAGGAAAACTAAAAGAATACAGTTTAATGAAAATCAAAGTAGGAAAAGATAAAAAGGATGAACTAAAGGGAGAAAATGCCTCACAAAAGTCTGGGAGGGTGAAGACAGAAAAAAATGAATTTGGATTTAGTAATAAAGGAGTCAGTTATAATATAAGAGACTGCCATTGCATTAGAATTGGAATAATGGAAACCAGATTGTATGGAGGGTGAGAGGTAATGGATGATAATAGTGTGAAATCATAAAATGTCGACTATATTTCCAAGAAATTAAAGGGAAGAGAGCGGACAACTGAAAGCTTGAGGTTATTGTAAATTCAAGAGGTTTGCTTAAGATAGTGGAAATCAAAGCATATTTCTAACATGAGAAGAATATAGAAAGATGGAAATTAAATATGGAGAATAGAAGAGCTATGTGACTATTAAAAATAATAGTTAGCATTTATATAATTAACCCTTTAAATTTTTCAAAGCATTTTATGTATGTTATATCGTTTCATCCTAACAACCACACTGTTGAAAGAAATCAAATGACTCGCTTAACGTCACAGAGCTGGCAAATGACAGACACAGGATTTTAACTCAGAGCTTCCTGACCCCAAATATAGCTTTGTCTATTCTACCCACTGATGAGTAACAGAAGTAAACTAGTCATATGTAAAACAAGGGAGACTATTCATGCCTAGTGAGATAGATAGATAGACAGAGAGAGACAGACAGACAGACGGATAGATAGATAGATAGAGGTATAGACACGCAGACACACCACACACACACACACACACACACACATGCACACACAAATTATTTTCCCAAATTATATCAATTTATGCTTGCCTACATTCAAGCTTACCTACTATTTCCTATAGTAAGGTTATCCAACCCCAATTTATGCCTACTAATTTAGCATTTTATTGCCCAGAAAAGCTCAAAATAATTTGTAAACTTTAATATTTCATTGTAAATTTCTTCCATAAAATTTTCAAAGATTTTTTTTTTAAAGCTACTTCCAGCAGTATTCCCCAGTAACCTCCACTACATATCCTTGTCTTTTTACACTTTACTTTGCTCCAAGTACTGTATGATCGGCTGCTGGTCCTCACATATGGCACCCTATCTCTTGACTACAAACATTATCATTGACAATTTCTCATGGCGAGGATGCATATTGGTCTCTGCCTCTTGGCAGATTCTCTTCGTCAGTTCTCACCTCAGATATTCCACCTTCTGCAAGAAGCCTTCTCTAGTCCTTAGTCGTAGTACCTTTCCTCTAAGATTACTTTATACTTATTGTGTGCATATTTCACTGGCATGTAGTTTGTGGTATATTGTCTCTGTTATTAGATTTAAGCTCCTTGAGGAAAAGGAGTATTTTGGGGGGGTAGGGCTTGCGGGGTTTTTTTGGTTATTTATGTGTTAGTTTTGTTTTCAGTAATTTTGTTTTTTGTTTGCTTTGGGCTTATTTTGCCTTTTCTTGTATTCTCTGAGCTTTAAGTAGTGTCTGTCACATAATAGGAACTTAATAAATGGTAATTGATTGACATCCCTACTCTGAATTTCATGGCTTAAGGTTAATTATTGAATTATGAGAAAATTTTCCTAATCTAAAAGCAAATTATTATTTTGAAAGTAGTTAGAATAGGATACTAAACTAGACTTTTTGAAAATCTAAATCAGTTGCATCCATTGGTTTCTCTTTTTTTTTTTACTCCTTCAATCAATCGATCAATCAGCTTTCTTTTGTCCTGACTCTTCGATCATTTAAGGAGCTGTCTCATTGTGTCAACATCCAGCTATATCTGCATCTCTTCAAAAAATATATCATGTGAGACTGTCCATTACTTTACTGAAATTCAGATATATCTCTCCTTAATATACTGGTCTTGTGACTGTTAAACGGAAGAAATCTCTTTCCCTGCTTGCCATCTCTGAAAATGTTAAATCTTCATATGAAAACATTATTTTCATCTCAGTCCAAAAGCTATCAATAGACAATGAAGACTGAATTGTTCAGTTCAAAGATGGTGATCTGACCAAGAATTCTTTCTCATAATAATGTGGTAGATCCACTAAAAAAAAAAAAAAAAAAGACATATAGAATGCCATTTAAACATCTAATCCCATGCCATTAATTATACATACTATAACTTATTTACTAATAACATAGGCATCTTTGAATTTGATTGGATGTTCAGGACAAAAATCATGGTGGTACTATGAATTATGGAGGAAACCAAAGGGCAGGAGGAAGAGTAAAGATTTCCTAAGTAGAGCCACTTATGGCTGTAAAAACTAGAACCCAGCTATGTCTTTACTCATCATGTACCAACTAATTCTCTGAACTTTTCTAACACAGACAATTAGCTATTCTGGCTGGTCTGTCAGTGGTTCAGTTTTTCAGCATGAGTTCATTAGGCACTAGTTGCTTAAACAACAGAGTAAAGCAAAATGACTCTGGAGAGTATAGGGTTGAAAGTGTTTTTTCAGAATAATATCTCAGCATCAGTGGGACATGTATGAAATGGACTGAAGTAACATCTCACTCAAATTAGCCAACAGCAGGTAGAAATAGATGACTACCAGGTTTTAACATATTTCCATTCACTGTTAACCATGTGCACTCCATCCATTATATTTCTGGTAGATGTTACAAAAATGAAGTGGAATTAAAGAGATATTGATAATCACAAGTTTATCCATACTACCACATCACTCTTGTTAACATAAGTCCTTCCCAAACTATTCCTTCTACTCCTTGCAGACTGTTATTGTGTTATATCAAGGCATCACACCTGATTTATTTCATTGTGCTTATAGATAGCATCATGACTATAAAAGACTGTAGATAACCTAGATATTACTACCTTGAGGAACTATGAGAAAGTCTCTTTCTATGGAAAAATTAGATGCTTCAAAGCTGAACAATGGAAATCACCTGTTCCACCTGCTGCGATGAATTAGCCCTTAATATGTAACTTTTAAAAAAAGAATCCTTCAAGGAAAAAAGAGGGTGGAGCCTAGATAGTAGAGAGAAGGTAGGAAATCACCTGAGATCACTCCCAAACCCCTTTAAAGACCTTTAAATTACTTCCTAAAACAAATCCTGCAATGGCAGAAATCACAAAAGCATGAGGTAAAATTAATTTCCAATCAACTCTTGCCAGGAAAGTCCTATCACACCTGGGTGAAAGTAGGGCACAGGCCATGCCAGCTCTAGCACACCAGAAGCAGGCCTTGGGAATGAATGAGTCAGCAGGTGAAATGACTGATTCCCGAGTTCTCAACCCTAGAGAGTAAGGGGGTAAAACAATTGATCAGAGGAAGGTTACAGGGTTCTCTTTGCTGACACTGGGTAAAAGGCTCTGTGGCTTAGTCCATACTCAGATCCAGGTTGTCAGTCTTGGGTGCCAAAACAAGAGTGAAGAAGAGTGTCAGTACATTACAGTTTTAGGGAAGAAAAGAGTGATTTTATTCCCTCAGAACACAGGCCAGGACAGCAGTAAACATTCCTCTTCTTAGATTGTACCACCTTAGAACAATTAAAATTTGCAGATCACTAAAAGTATCTCTGAAAACATCTGCACAAAACCCTGAAGCCTGGGATAGAGCAATCTCAACCCTGGAGTAAGGGCCCAACTTTAAAAAACCATTAAAAGTCAAGAAATAGACTGGAAGAAGAGCAAACAACAGAAAAAAAAATAATAATCTGACCTTAGAAAGTTGTTGTTGACAAGTAAGATCAAAACACAAGATCAAAAGACAACAAAGTCAAAATTCCTACATCCAAAGCCTCCAAGAAAAAAAAAAAAAGAATTGTTCTCAGGCCATGGAAGAACTAAAATAAAAAATAAAAAAATCAAATAAGAGAAGAAGAGGAATAACTGGGAAGGGAAATGAGAGTGATGCAAGAAAATTCTGAAAAAACATCAATAGCTTGCTAAAGCAAGTACAAAATACTGAAGAAAATAATACTTTAATAAAAGAATAAGTCAAATGTATGTGAGGTACAAAAATCTAATGAGTAGAAGAATATCTTGAAAACCAGAATTGGCCAAATGGAAAAAGACATGTAAAAATTCACCGAAGAGAAAAACTCCTTTAAAAGCAGAATTGGGTTGATAAATCCAATGACTCCAGCTTCTAGGATAAGAACACATTATTTAAAAAAACTGTTTGGAAAAGTGGAAACATAGTATGGCGGAAACTAGGCGTAGACCAACATCTTAGACCATATACCAAAATAAAGTCAAAATGGGTAAACAATTTAGCTATAATGACCGATACTGCAACCAAACTAGGAGAGCAAGTGATAGTTTACCTGTCAGATTTATGAAGAATGTATGACCAAGCAACAAATTGACAACAATATAAAATGAAAAATGGAAAATTTTCATTGCATTAAATTGAAAAGTTTGGAACTGAGCCAAGATGGTGGAATAGAAGCAGAAACCTGCTATAGCTCTTCCCCCAAACCCATCAAAAAACCTGTTGAAATTGGCTAAACACATTCTAGAGTAGTAGAGACCATGAAATGACAGACTGAAGCAAATTTCCAGGCCAAGACAACCTGGAAGGTTGACAGGAAGAGTCAATATCATCAGCTGAGAGGTGAGCACAGTTCAGCATGGGTTGCTCCAGGCAGGGACAGAGCTGCAGCTGGAGCAGACCTTAGGGGACTGAATGACACTGGTGGTTGCAGTTAGTTTCCAAACTTCTCAACCCACAAATATGGAAGACAGTCTTGAGGTCAGTAGGAAGGGTCCCTCACCTGACTGAAAGGGAAGCATGGTCCAGTCCCATTCCCAGGCCCAGCCCCCACCTGAATCCTAGCCCCGGTGTGGCAGCCAATGCTGAGGGGGAGTCTGGATGCCTCCATTTAGAAAAGAGCTCAAACATCAAGCAATTGACAGGGAAAATGAGCAAAAGAAATATATAGATTCTTACTTTCTCTGTGAAGTGGTATTTTCCTATGTTATTGGTAGTGAAGAAGACTAAAACATACAATCAGAAGAAGACAACGAAGCCAAAGCTCCTGCATCAAGTCTCCAAGAAAAATGTGAATTAGTCTCAGGTCATGAAAGAGTTCAAAAAGGTTTTTGAAAATCAAGTAACAGAAGTAGACAAAAAAATTGGGAAGAGAAATGAGAATGAGACAGGAAAATCATGAAAACTGAGTCAATAACTTGCAAAAGGAAAACCCAAAATTGCTGAAGAAAATAACAGTTTAAAAATTAGACTAACCCAAATGGCAAAAGAGGTTTAAAAAGTCAAAAAGAAGAAGAATACCTTAAAAACCAGAATGCATCAAAATAAAAGAAAAGAAGTCTAAAAGCTCATTGAAGAAAATAATTCCTTAAAAATTGGAATGGAACAAATAGAACCTAATGATTTTATGAAACATCAAGAAATCATAAAACAAAACCAAAAGAATGAAAAATAGAAGACAATGTGAAATATTTCATTTTAACAACAACTGACCTGAAAAATGGATCAAGAGAGATAATTTAAAAATGATTGGACTATCTGAAAGCCGTGATCTAAAAAAGAATATGGACATCATCTTTCAAGAAACTATCAAGGAAAAGTGCCCTAATATTCTAGAACCAAAGAGTAAAACAAAAATGGAAAGAATTCACCAATTACCTCCTGAAAGAGACCCCAAAAGGAAACCTCCTTGGCATATTGTAGCCAAATGCCAGAGTTTCCAGGTCAAGAAGAAAATATTACAAGCAGCCAGAAAGAAACAATTCCAATACTATGGAAACATAGTCAGGATAACACAGAATATATAATATATGTGTGTATATGTGTATACAGAGAGAGAGAAAGAGAAAGAGAGAGAGAGAGAGAGAGAGAGAGAGAGAGAGAGAGCACGGGAGAGGTAGAATGTAATAAACATCTCACATAATAGATCCAAGAAGCAGCTTTTACAATACAGGGGAAGAAGAGGAAGCTGAGAGGGAATAAATTAACCTTATTTTCATTGGATTTGACTTCAGGAGGGAATAATATGCACTCTCAATTGGTTATGGAAGTTTAGTTTATCTACAGGAAAAACAGGGACAAGGGGATAAGAGAGGGGGGATTATGGAAGGAATGGCAGATTGGGGGAAGGAGTAATTAGCATATATTTCTGTAGATGGACAGGCCAAAGGAGAGAAATAAATAAATGGAAGGCAGGACAGGATAGAGGAAAATATAGTTTGTGTTTAACAATACCACTACTATGGAAGTGTTTTGTGTGTCTATACATGTATAACCTATTGGTTACCTTCTCAATGAGGGTGGGTGGGGAAGGGTGAAAGGAGAGAAAGTGGAACTAAAAACTTTAAAAATGAATGTTAGAAACTGTTTTTACAAAAACTAGGAAATAAGATATGTATACAATGTGGCATAGAAATCTATCTTACCCTACAGGAAAAAAGAATGGAAGGAGATGGCGGGGGGTGGTGGGGAGTAATGGAAGTGAGGACAGATTGGAAGAAAGGGTAATCAAAGTACATGTTGTCCTTGAATGGGAGGAGGGGAAGATGGGGAGAAAATTTAAAATTCAAAATTTTGTGGGCGTGAATTTTGAAAACTGAAAATAAATAAATTTTATAAAGAGAAAAAAATAAAAAAAAACTTTTACCTTTCAGAAGGTAAGAAAAGAACTGAAGCATTTTCTTCCACAAAGACAAGGCAACCAAGATTAGGAGGGATGCAGAAAAGCAGGAACAAATTTTTACAAGCAGTGTCTCTGAGAAAGTCCTCATTTCTAAAATATGTAGAGAACTGAATCAACTTTATAAGAATTCAAGTCATTTCCCAGTTGGTATATGGTTAAAAATATAGTTTTCAGTTTTCAAGTGAAGAAATTAAATTTATCCATATTCATATAAAAAATACGCTAAATCACTTATTAGAGAAATGCAAATCAAAATAACTCTGGGGTACCATATCACACCTATTAAATTGACTAACTTGACAAAACAGGAAAACATTAAATGCTGGAGAAGATATTGAAAATTAGAACACTAATGCATTGTTGGTGGAGCTGTGAACTGATCCATCCATTCTGAAGAGCAATTTGGTGCTATACTCAAAGGGCTATAAAAATGTGCACACCCTTTGATCCAGTAATCCCACTTCTAAGTCTATATCCCATAGAGATCATACAAATTGAAAAAGGACTCACATGTACAAACATATTTCTAGTAGCTCTTTTTGTGGTGGCAAAGATTTGGAAATCGAGGGTATGGCCATCAGTTGGGGCGTACCTGATAAAGGTGTGTTATATGAATGTAATGGAATACTATTGTTCTATAAGAAATGATGAACATGTAGACTTCAGGAAAACCTGGAATGACTTGAATGAACTGATAATGAGTGAAATGAACAGAACCAGGAGAGCATTATACACAGTAACAGCCACAATGTGCGATGACTAACTTTGACAAATGTATCTCTTCTTAGCAATGAATGCAAGGATCCATGACAACACTAACAGACTCATAATTGAAAATACTGTCCAGGAATATTATAGCCAAATTCCAAAACTCCCATGACAAGGAAAAAAACCTGCAAGCTTCCAGGAAAAAAAGTCAAGTATCAAGTGTCAAAGAGGCAAACTCATGATAACACAAGATTTAGCAGCTTCTACAGTAAATGATCATTTGGCTTGGGGCATAATATTCCAGAGATCAAAAGATTACAACCAATAATTACTGACCCAATTTTGAGGAGGAACAGGGTGAAAGGAGACAGAGAATAGAATAAACAGGGGGAAAATAGAATGGGGGAAATACAGTTAATAATCATAACTATAACAAAATCTTTGGAACAAATTTCTCTGATAAAGGCTGTATCTCTCAAATATGTAGAGAAATGAGTTAAATTGATAAAAATAAGAGTCATTCTTCAATTGACAAATGATTTTTAACAATGAAGTTACTTTTCAGGTGAAGGAATCAAAGCTATCTATAGCCATATTAAAAAAGTGCTCTAAATCACTACTGATTGCAGAAATGCAAATCAAAACCATATGAGGTATTATTGCAGACTATTTAGATTAGCTAATAGGACCAGGAATGAAAATGATAAATATTGGTGGGGATGTGGAAAAATCGAGGCACTAATGCATTGTTGGTGCAGTTATGAATTGATTTAACCATTATGTAGAGCAATCTAGAACCATGCCCGAATATTTATAGCAGCTCTTTTCCGGTGGCATAAATTGGAAATTGAGGGGATGCCCTCAATTGGTGAGTGATTGAACAATTCATGGTATATGATTGTGATAGAATTCTGTTGTGGTACAAGAAATGGTGAGCTAGATGCTCTCAGATAAACCTGGAGAGATTTACTTGAATTGATATAAAGTGAAATGAGCAGAACCAGTAGAACATTGTGCACAGAAGAAGGAATATTGTAAGATCATCAGCTGTGAATGACTTAACTATGCTAAGCAATACAGTGATCTAAGACAACTCTGAAGGACTTATCATAAAACATCCTCTCCATCCCCAAAACCAGAGAAACAACTGATGGAATCTGAATACACAGTGTAGCATACAGTTGTTTTTCACTTTGTTATTCTTGGGTTTTTATTTTGGTTTTTATCTTCCTTTATAACATTACTAATATGGAAATATGTTTTATATGATCATACATGTAAATTGTTTGACTTCCAATTTGCTCTTGCTACTTACTAATGACCTTAGGCAAGTCATTTCATTAAGTAGGGTGGCAATTTCATTACTTATGAAAACTAAAGGGTGGACCTGGTTCATGACTAAAAGCATTTCCATGACAGAATTCTATGATTTCTATCTTTAAATCTAGAAAGTCTTCCTCCTGAATCCAAAGAAGCTCTCAAAGAGGGATTAAAAATAATAAGATATGTTTAATATTCAAAGTGCTTCATAACCTACCCCCAATACCACCATCTTGCCAATCTTCTTATATAATATTCCATGCAATATATTCTTCAATCAAGTAATGAATGAACTTGCTATTGTATGAACAAGATACTTCATCTCTAAACTCCAGGCACTTTTTCCAGCTATTTCCCCATGCCCAGAATGATTGTCTTCCTTAGCTCTCCCTCCTAACTTCTTTCAAAGTCTAACTAAAATCCTATCTTCTATAGGAACCTTTTCCCAATCCCTTGTAATTCTAACATCTTCATTCTCTGAACTAATTCCTAAATAAAATCATTTTTGCAGGAGTAGGGGTGTAAAGTACTTCCCTTAAAATAATCCTATGAAAAAGTACAAATATTATGATGTAATTTTTGTGGTTGAAATGCAATGAGGTGATTTGCCTTTGGTCACAGAGCTGATAATTTTTAGAAGTGAGACAAGACCATATCACTTGACTCTAAGCTCTGCACTCTTTATACTATATATCACGGTGCTTCTCATGACAAATAATTTGGTTCTGACCAGTGATAGTATGAGGACAGAAGACTTACTTGCTGGACAATAAATATGGCATTTCTTATGTGCTCACGAGAAGTGGTAATCACTCGGTTGGATGGAATGAGATGGACTTTTGTCACTAAACCATAACCTGTGTTGTAGGAAGTAATGGGGAACCCAGCAGCTCGCTAATTATGTGACCATGGAGATGATTTATGAATAGGAAAGTCCTTTGTTGCTGATAAAGTTATATTCCTTTTTACCTCTTTATATTCTCTTCTCCTGCCAATGAGAGTAATTTGGATCCTTTTCAGAAGTGGTTTTACCCTGGAACATTTCATCCAGATGCTGTCAGAGTTAAGCATTACCTCAATTTGTTAACCAAATACTTCAACCTGGTCCTGATCATGTTATATCTCACAACATCCTACAGTCTCTAAGAGAACATCTGCATATGTTGAAAGTAGCATGTACAGTTTAGATGAATAAGTTTGTATGAATTCCTCTTTCCCAAAATTTAATTGATAAAAATCTTTAACTGTTCATTACCTCTTTTTCAATTTTTTTCCCAGTATCTGAAGTTCATTTTTCAATTATCCACTGTCAAGACTCTTAAGTGAAGTAGAACATGTAGGTCAGGGATATTGTATTTTCTGCTCAAAACTGTTGATGGGATAATTCAACTCAATTCAATAAGCATTTAGTAAGTTGCTGGTTGTACTTCATTTTCGGAAGACCAATGTCATCATTTGGTGATGTCTTGACTTCTGCGTGAATTGGATTTAACTGAGGCAATTGAACAAAATTGGATGAGCAACCCTGAAAAAAAGGGCTCAGCAATCCCTCATGCCACAGATGCCATAACCCTTTTACTAAGTGCTTACTATTTGCTGGGCAGAGTGCTTAGTGCTAGGAATAAAAAGATGAAATAAAGCAATGTACCCCTTGGAAGGATACAATATATTTGCCTCAGATTTTAATCTGTAAAATGACATTAATAACAGCACCTATCTCCCAGGGTTGTTATGAGGATCAAATTAAATAATAATTATAAAGTTCTTAATACAGTGTCTGGAATATCATCTTTCTTCAGTCATTTTATTTGTGTCTAACTCTTTGGGATCCCATGTGAGGTTTCATTGGAAAAATACTGGAGAGGTTTGCCAGTTCCTTCTCCAGCTCATTTTACAGATGAAGACACTGAGGCAAACAGGGTTAAGTGACTTGTTCAGGGTCACAGAGCTGGTAAGCATCTGAATGTAGATTTCAACTCAGGTTTTTCTAACTCCATTCTTAGCACTCTATCTGTTGTGCCTCCTAGCTGTGCACCTGACACCTACTATAATAGGTGCTATATCAATGTTAGTTATTATTACTATAACTACCATTACTTCAACTACTATTTTGGGGTAACCTCAATAAAGAATATTTGATCCTGCTAGTAAGACAATAGCAAATTCCTGAAGACATTCTTTGCAAGGAATGATTTGGAATATTACTAACAACCACATGTTCTTGCTGGAGGGCTACAATTTGCTGAAGATACTCACACATTGCCTAACTTTAGGGAATAGTTAGTTGCTGAGATGGATTATGGGGATCTTACCTTTAGTCTTTGGATGAAAGAAATGGCATCTGGTTGGCTAAAGCTATTGTTCCTCTTACTTGAAAAAAGATTTAATGACACTGGTTTAATGAGATTAAAGATGGCAATGACCACACAGAGTTGACATCATGATGTGACCAATATACCCAGGGAAAGAAGAACTATAATCAGGAGAGGCTGTCTCAAAAAGAACCACTTATTTTAGAAGATCAGTATGAGAACAAACTTTTTGCTTTAAAAGATTTTATTGAATAGCTTGGACCTCATCACTTTTCAACTATTACAATGGCCTCCTAAATGGACTCCCTTCCTCTAATCTCTTCCCTTTAATAATTTCTCCAAACAGCTGTCAAAATTATTTGTCCAAAGTCCAAGTCTGACTTTGTCATACCCTGACAGTTCAACAAACTCCTATGGCTCACTATTACCTTTAGTGTCAAACACAACTGTTTTGGCATTTAAAGACCCAACCTACTTTTCCATACTTATTAAATACTGCTTCTCTTCTCCTACTCCATGGTTCAGCCAAATTGGTCATCTTATTAGTCCTTATTCACAAAAGTACACTTGCTGTTTCTGTGTAATTTCATTGGTATTCTCCATTCTGAAATGCTCTCTCCTTTTCCCTCCTTCCCTTTGCCTCTTAGAATTTCCAGCTTTCTTCATGGCTCAGTTCAAGTACCACCTCCTACTTGAAGCCTTTCATGACCTCCCAAATGTTAGTTCCTTTAAAAAATAGTTTGTGTATATATGTATATCTGTACACATGTGCATATACACACATATGTATTTGTGTATGTACACATATACATATATACATGTCTGTGTGCTCATGCATGCATCAGGTGATGTGAGTGTGCTGTTTTGTTTTGGCTCATGTAGGTTATGTATGTCCAGCTGTATCCCTACAGATATGGCTCACAGGAATAAATATTGTTTCCATCTCTTGTGCTCACCCTTCTCTAAAGAAGGTTGCAATTCTCATCAAGAGGAAAGTCAGGAATTTGGGGCCAGAAGGTGGCCACTCTTCTTTCCCCATTGAGAGGGAAATTGGGATAGAACTAAATCTATCTGCTCCCTTAAATATGGTTAATCTAGGGTGGGAGGTGTTAAATTAAAGCTGTGTTCCTGATCACTATTGCTTAATGAGAAAGAAGGGCCCCATGCTATATATTCAGAACTTAGCTTCTTTCCTACAAAATGCCAGTTCCACAGTGTATGTACAAAGAAAATAGTAAATAAACTCCTTATCCAAGTTAATAGAAAAATAGAAATAAGAGGAAGTATATATAGGAAAAAAATACCAGACAATATAGAGTGCACTTTTTCCACTGAAAGACCTTCATTTAGAAAGGCCAAGGTCATTCACTGCATCCTAGGTTGTCACTAGGTATCAACCTTTTCCTTTACAGTCAACTCTGATGTTTCTGGAAGAGAGAGTTAGTCTTTCTGACTTTGTGCACTCAAATTCTATTTTTTAATTTTTAATTTTTTTAAAATTTATTTTCAGTGTTGCATAATCACTACCATACAACTTAGATTTTTTTCTTTCCCTCCCACCCCTCCCTCCCCTCCACCTAACCCCTCCTTCCCTGAGACAGTATACAATTTTATATAAGTTCTACATATACATTCCTATTACATACACTTTCACCATAGTCATGTTGTATTAGAAGAATTAAAATGAATGGGAGAAATCATATAACAATCCAAAACATAATACAAAAGAAAATGATCTTCTACAATCTGCGATTGAATTCCATAGTTCTTTCTCTGGATGTGGAAGGTATTTTGCCTTAAAAGATGATTGGGAATTTTTTAAGTCCTTGCATTGCAACGAAGTTCTAAGTGTACCAGAAAAAAATCCTTATATGCTGTGGTTGCTGCTATGTACAAAGTTCTCCTGGTTCTGCCCCTTTCACTCAGCATCACATCATGTAAGTCTTTCCATATAAGTCTTTCTAAGCCTCTCTGAAGTCTTCCTGTTCATCATTTCTTATAGTGCAATAGTATTCCATTACAGTCATATACCATAATTTATTCAGCCATTCTCCAATTGATGGGCATTCCTTTGATTTCCAGTTTTTGGTCACCACAAAGAGAGCTGCTATAAATATTTTTGTACATGTGGGACCCTTTCCCATTTTTATGATATCTTTGGGATAAAGTTCTAGAAATGCTATTGTTGGATCAAAGGGAATGCAGATTTTTGTGCATAGTTCCGAATTGCTTTCCAGAATGGTTGGATCAGCTCATAGCTCCACCAACAGTGTATTAGTGTTCCAATTCTACCACATATTCTCCAACATTTATCATCTTCCTGTTCTGTTATGTTAGCCCATCTGATAGATGTGATGTGCTATCTCAGAGTTGTTCATTTAGTGCAATAAATTAAACAGATCTCTAGAACCTGAAATAAATGGACCTGGTGGTAATGAGGATGGATCAAATCATGACCTCTAGAGAGAGCAAAGGCCAGAGACATATCCCAAAAGATAACATTCTTGCCAGTAGAGAACAGTGTTATTCATTGGCAAAAGAAGTCAAGTAAGAAAAAATAATATGATAATTGACACTGATACAGAGTTTTACAGATTACACATTTATTAAATGCATTCTCTCTTTTGATCTTTACAGCAGCCCTATGATATAGATACTTTACAGATCAGGAAACCTAAGCTCAGTGACTTTAATTGATCATAGGTTTCAGAAGGACTTTAAAGGTCATGTAGCTCAACTCATTCTTCATTTTAAGAGGAGCACACTGAGTCTCCTTCTTCCTTTAAAAGATAAAATAATGTGTGTGTTCATCCTTTGTTGCTGAAGATGACCTTGCCATCAGAGAAACAGTGACATGACTTGCACTTGACTTTGTTTTGAGTGAAGGAGTACTATGCAAGTTACCAGTCTCACTTCTCCTCCAGAGCCATATGAATCCAGTGACCAGATATTCATCAGGATGACTGGAGATGACCCAGGATGAGGCAACTGGGGTTAAGTGACTTGCCCAAGGTCACACAGCTAGTGAATGTCAAGTGTCTGATGTGAGATTTGAATTCAGGTCCTTCTGACTCCTGGACTGGTGCTCTATCCACTGCGCCACCTAGCTGCCCATAATATAATATATACAACTTGAAAAGCCTTTTGAAGTAATCTAGCCCCATCTCCCCATTTTGTTCATGAGGAATCGAGATGCAGGTATGTCTACCCAAGTTCACAGAGGTATTAAGTCATAGAGTTGGGTTTTGAAACCAGAGTCTCTCCACCCTAAGTCTACCGCTCTTTCTATTATATCATATTAACAATATTGCAGCCAAAAGGCAGCATTGTGCTTTATAACTATATTACAGTTGAAAAAAAAGGACTTACACTGAGAAATGGAATGATATTGAACTAAGGAAATTTGCCTATTTTTCCTAATGTTTAAATTAAAATGATTTAAAGATAATTATTTCATCTTCACATCATGTGGAGAAAATACAAAGAGCATTTTCACATATACAAAGAAAATAATACACAGCCTTCTTGCAAATGAGAAAGCTAATGCATGAATGTTTTCTTGAGTCTAGGATGGTTTTTCTAAATTCAGTCAGGAGAAGTGGTAGGAATGTTAGGGTTTGAGTCACAAAAATGTGACCCTCCTTAGAGGTAACACATCTGTTTTTAACAAAAGATTCTCTGACTGAAAGGATAAAATCATAAGAGTAATATTCAAGGAATATGATGTTGCATATGAGACAAGATGAAAAGATTTAAGAAAAACATCTACAAATCTGCACCTTAGTTTCATGAATGGGATAGGTCATGGATGCATCTGGTATCCAATATTCCAACTAACTGGGGACGCTTTGTTTCCAGAGAAGATTCAAAAATCTTGTCATGTCTTATTAAAGGGCAAAGCAAAAATCTTTGAGAAATGTTCTCCCCAATTGACTGCTTTCAGCTGGAGATCTGCCAAGGAACTCACCATTTCTCTGAGCATCTGAGAACAGAGTAGCCATAAATCTTTAGAAAGTAGAGCTACTTAAGCTATCCAGGAAGCTGATGCCAGCTTTAGAAAAATATAGGGCTTCCACAAATGTCTGGCCCACTGTCTCTTACTCTTCCTTTCATCTTTCTTTCACTCTCCTCAGTTCCTGCCATACTTTTAGTCTATCAGAAAGCCTTTGTGTGTTCTATAAACTGTATATTTTCAGAATGTGGTTTCTTGATCTTGAAGGCTTTTAAAAATCTATCCTTATAATAGATTCTAGGTGCCTAATTTCTTCAGAAAACAAAAGCATAGAGTGCAATCTATCAGGAATATTCAAACACAGTTTAGTAACTAATTCAAAACAAATATTTAAAAGAAAGAAACTTCACAATACTGTATGTGCTCAAATAAAGTTAAATTTCTAAATACTTTCTATATGGCAGAATTTTAGAATTAGGAAATGATTTCAGAAGTCATATAGTCTTATTGATAGACCCTCTCCCCATAAAAAGATCTGTCTACAATATAACTAGTAGTCACCTGAACTTTGCTTTAAAACTACACGGGAGAAGTCACTTTCTCCTGAGGAAATTCATTACATTTTTAAGTTACTTTATATATTAGGATATATCACACACACACACTCCTTAGATCAAGTCTGTATTGTTATGGTTTTATTAAACTTCCTTACATTACTCCTACTTCTGCATTCTAGGGTCAAATGGAACAGATTTAATCTCTCTTCCATATGACTACCCTTAAAATGGAGAGAAAACTTTTTATTTCCCTTTAAGTCTTCTCTTTTACCAGCCAGATAATCTCTCACGCACTTCAGCTAACCTTCATTGGTATCCTGATATGACATAAAAGTGAAAGGCATTATTCTGGTTGGCCCCTGGACATTCTCTCCATCTTAGAGATATCCTTCCCAAAATGTGGTTCTAGGAATTGAAGTTTATATTGCAAAGGTGGTAGAATACGGAGACAGCTTACTCCACATTATAAGACACTATAGCTCTCAATGGATTCTATATTTTAATAAGTACTTTATACTTCCAAATCACATTACTAACTTATAGATGAGATTTACTAAAATGCCAGAATCATTTTCAGACAAATTTCTACCTAGCCATATCAAATGTAAAGTGCTAAGCACAGTGTCTGACACATAGTAGGTACCTAATAAATGCTTATTTCATTCAATTTTATTCATCCATCTTGTATTTTTGGAATTGATTTTTAACCCAAAGTTATAACATTTAATCTTATTTGAGTTGTCCTCTTGTGTCAGCCTAAGATGTTTTTGAATTTGAATCTTCTTATACAGTAGTTAGCTTTGTCCCATGTGAGTTTTGACAAAAATTTGTGCCATTATCCAAGTATTTCATAAAAATTTTAATCATCATAAAGCTGAGCACAGATTTCCAAGGCATTCCACTGGAGATCCCTTTTTAAGTTGCCATCAAAATACTAATGATTATTCCTTGGTTCAAATCATTCATCCAAGTATCAATTCATCTGATTTCTTTCCATAAAAATAGTCTGTAAAATTTTACAAGATACTTCACTGAAATCTAGGTAAATTACTTCTTTATCGTTCTCCTGAACTATCAAATTAAACAACAGATTATTCTGGCATTATCTTTATTGATGAAGCAATGTTGGCTCTTTGTAATTATTGTTCCTTTATAATTATTTTTCAACTTTCATTCCTTCTCTGCACTTTCAACTAGGTGCATTTTTTTCTACCATAATATTGAAATCTCTTTACCCTAAGAGATCATTCAACCCCTCATCTTCACATATTAGAAGAAAGCTTCCATCCCTGTGATGTATCACTCTGAGGGACTAGTTCTTCTCAGAACTTCCATTTCAGGGAGATTCCCAGGCCAACTGTCTTTATTCCTCTCCAGGTTACACTTTTAACTCTCCAGACTTTCTCTCCCTTGCCCCACATGGAGTATTTTCATCCCTTCTTTATCCTCCCCAAAGCTGTTCAGCAACCTGTTATGTACTGTTTTCCCCCATTAAGATTCAAGTTCTAGGCAACAGAGATAGTCTCTCTTTTTGCTTGTATTTATAGTACCAGCACTTTGCATTGTGTCTAAGACATGATAATAACTTAATAAATACTTGTTTACTTGGCTAGATTTTTTTTCAAGTTGAACTAAAAATTTCTTGATTAATATGTTCTAGATTTTGCCAAAAATTGAGGTCAGGCTCATAGGATTATAGTTTGAATAAAAGTGGATTATGAGTGATTCTGACTGCATCAAAAAAACCGAAAATCTAAGGTGAGTTCCAGTAATTGTAAGTGAATAGTATGAACTTAAGACACAAGACCTGGTCGAGGTTCCCAAAACTTCCTAGGAGGCCTATGCTTAAAATTCATGAAGTCCCCACAAAGTGAATAGTTATGACTATAAGAGCAGCATAAAACTCTGAAATGCAACTTCATAAAAATGTGAATAACTGAAATATAGGACAAAAATTACACCAGTCTAACCCTATTCTTTGGCTTTTTTCTAATAAAATTAAGTCTTTTAAACTTTTAGAAATGCAAGGATTTAATAATAATTGACTTTATATAGCCCTTTATAAGGAGTATCTCATTTGTGCTTCACAACAACTCTGTAACATTAGTGCTAGAAATGTTATGCTCATTTCAAGCTGAAAGGGATTAAACAATTTGCCTCAATATATTTGCAGAAAGGTCTGAATCCAGACCTTCTAAATGAAAGTTCAGCACCGTAGCCGCATAGACACTCACTATCTAGATTTTTCATCATCTTAAAGTAGATAAGTAGAACAAATACTATTAAGTACATTTCACGTATTGAGGAAGTAAATAAAACTTATAGGATTTTGATAATGGAAAAATATCCTTAATTATGAAAATTTCTAGAGAACAGATAATGAAATATACTTCTCTTCTCTCAGTTGATTCAAAGTCATACTATTTTACTCAAGATGAAGTGATAGATATCTTATATGGTTTGAACTACTTTTGCTTAGGTCTTCAACAAATTGATAATTCCTACACATTTAAAAATATTTTTAAATAAATTATTTTCTTTTAAATAAATCACCAAATCTTGAACCCATTTTCTTAACTACATTTTATTGACCTGACTAGGAAAATTACCAGTTGCCATCTCATTAGAGTGGGTTCTAACGACAGTGTGAGGTGATAATGCATGGTTTGGTAATCCATAATTAGAAGTTCTCTTTATAGTTGGATCATAAAATCCCCTCTGTATTCAATCCTCAAATGACAAACACTTGTCAAGGAGGTTAAAGATTAGAAGATTTTTCAAGGAAACTGTGTTAGTAAAAATAATAACACGTATTTATATATTATGATTAGGTTTGCAAATGACATTGCATATGATATGCCATTTTATCCTAATAATGTCCCTATGAGGCAGATATTATTATGTCCATTTTACATGTCAGGAAACCTAGGCTCAGAGAGTGACTTATCTAGTGTCACACAGCTAATAAGTACCTGAGGCAGGATTTAAGTTCTACCAAACCCTAATTGTAACACTCAGTCTCTGTGACTTCTACTAGCTTTGGCATTCTGTGATTTTGTAGTTCTTAATCTGATGCCATGTGGTATATTTCTTCCTCCTGTGATTAGCTTCTTTTCTGTTAAAGCAGCACCTGTTCCACATTGCCCCCTCGCCTGTCCTTAACAGCTCTAAACTCATCTCCATATGCTGTTTCACAAGCAAGTAGAGACAGTGTTGTAGAATAAGATGTACAATGATTGTAAAGGTAAGAAGGGACTAAGTTATGAAAGGCTTTGAATGTCAGAGTGTTTTCTATTTGATCCTAAAGGCAATAGGGAACCATTGGATTTTGTGTGTGTGCATGTGTGTGAGTGAAATAGAGAGAGACAGAGAGACAGAAAGAGACAGAGATAGAGAGGCAGAGAGACAGAGACAGAGAGAGAGGGAGAGGGAGAGACAAAGAGAGGCAGGGGGGGGGGGGGGAGGAGAGATGATCACACTTGTGACTAATTCAAGGATGAATTAGAATGGGGAAAGGAGAAGAAAGTAGACCCACCACTAGGGCAGGTGAGGTGATGAGCTCCTGCAATAGGAGAGTGGTAACAATGTAAGAAGAGAGAAGGGAACACATTCAAGAAATGTTGGAAATTAAAATCAGCCAGACTTAGCAGCAGCTTGATTATAGGGCATAAGAGATAGTGAGGAACACAAGATAACTCCTAGTTTGCAAGCCAGGGAGATTGAAACAATGGAATTGCCTTGTCCAGTAATAGGAAAGGTAGAAGGTGGGGAGGGTTTAGGACGAAAGATAATGAGTTCAGTTTTGGAAATATTGCTGGACATCCACTTTGAGACATCTTAAAGAAAGTTGGAGATGTGACATTGAAGGTCAGCAGGGAGATAGATGCAAGAAAGGTAGGTTTGAGATTGGTCAGTATGGAGATGGTAATTAAATCTATGGGTAATTAAATCTATGGGAGCTGATAAGATCACCAGGTGAAGTAGTATAGAAGAAGAAAAGAGGACCCAGGACAGAACCCTGAGGCCATCTGTAGTTGGAGGGCATTAGAAGAGAATCTAACAAAAGAAAACAGAGAAGGAGTAGTCAGACAGGTAGGAAAAGAACCAGAAGAGAATGGGGTCTTAAAAGCCCTGAATGAAGAGAGTATCAAGGGGAATAGACTATAGAGACATCAAGGTGAATGAGGATTGTTTTTTAAATGTTTTTTATTTGTTAACTAAGAGATCATTAGCAACTTTAGAGAGAACAGCATTGGTGGAATGATAAAGTCAGAAGGCAGATTGTAAGAACATAAGAAGACAATGAGTAGAAAGAAAATGGAGGCATTTATTGCAGAGGACCTTTCTGCAGAACTCAGCTACAAAGGCCAGAAAAAAAATAAGATAATAGCAGGAATGAAGGACAAAGTAAGGTGTTGTTTATTTCTTCAGAATCAGGGAATCATAGGCATGTGTGCAGGCAGTAAGAAAAGAGAGAACAGATTGAAAATAAGCAGGAGTGAAGGAGACAGAGGGAACAAATGGGACGGAATGGAATCACACGAACAAGAAGAGGGGTTGGTTTTAGTAAAAAGTGAGGCTGTTTCATACTGTGAGACAGTGTTAAGGAGAACAGAGTGGCACAGGTTATCTGAGTGAGTTAGACTTACTTTTCCCTGAAATCCAGTACATTAGATAGGTCAAATAAGAGGATTTAAGAATTCTTCAACTAGGCAGTGGCACATTTTTGGGTGATGACAAGAATAAGAGTACCAGAAAGTAAGCATCAAGGAAATATAAGAGGGAAATAAGTTAAAAACCACCAAAAATAAAAATGACAAAGAAAACTCAGTTAAAAATTTTGAGCTCATATATGTAAGTCTTCAGAGGACATATTAAAGCAAAAGTAAAGATGAATAGGAAAACATCTAAATAATTTCAAATGTCTCTAAATAAATATTGCAAAGCAGATATAACCAACACCTAATGAAGCACAGGATCCCACTTGTTGTCAAGAAAATATGAAACCACCAGAAAATGTTCATGAGTTCTTTGAAAGAAATAAGAATCCTGAAAGAAATTTTAAGGGAACAAATGGCCCAACTTATAGTCTGAACAACAGAAAAAATTAGCAGAATAGAAAGAAAAAACAGTTGAATGTACTATGGCAACTGTCTCCAAAAAATCAAAATGAAAGATTTATAGGCTGGTTCACAAAAAGAAAAAAACCCCATCATTTCAAAAGCTTTTCTTTATGAGTCACATTTAATATATAGATATACAAAGAACAAACAGTAGAGACTAGAATATAATTTACTCTAGATCAGATGAGTTTTAAAAGGCCAGAGTTGTCATCATACTGTAAAAAAAGAAAAAGCAGAAATTCACAATAGAAATGTATATAAAGATCAAATTTTTCTCAAAGGAATCATAAGTAACAAAGTGATATTGATATTAAAAGTATATACTCCAAATGTGATAATACATAAATTCCCAAAATAAAAATTCAAAGAATTACATGAAGAAATAAAGAATAACTTAATAGTTGTAGAAGACTTAAATGTTCCTCTCTCACCTTTTGACAAATTTATCAGAAGGATAAACAAAACATAAAACATGTAGCTGAATAAATTACTGGAGAAGGTAGAGATAAAATACTTATGTAATCTTCTAAATGGGACTCCTAAAATATACATATTAATCAGTATCACATGTAAATTTTACAAAAATGACCAGGTATTTAGTGCTTGTATATGTTGCAAATAAATGTAAAAATAAAAAATATGTAAACATATCTATTATAGACCAAATACAATAAAAAACAGTAATCAGTTCAAGAAACAGAAACAAAAGACGCATACCTAAAGTTAATAATAAAATCCTAAACAATGAGGAGTCAAAGAAGGTAACATAGACAAAACTGACAATTATGTGAAAGAAAATAAAATTGTTGAAACACCATACAAAACCTTCTGGGATGCAACTAAAGTAGTCTTCAGCAGTGAAAATATACTAAAAACAGAAATTAATTAAGTAGAAAGAGAGAATAAAAAATGAATATTTGTTTTAAAAACAATATTATTATTCAACTTGATTTTTAAAAGAAAAGAAAAAACAAAATAAAAAATGAACAATTGAGAATACATCAAAACTTAATGAATGAAATATGTAGTGTTAAAACTATGATTTAAATTTAGTCATTTTGTCATTTTTATTAAAATGACATAGTCTAACCATGAACACTGAATATTCCTCCAGTTGTTTAATTTCTTTATTTCTTTAAAGAGCACTTTAAAATTGAATCTATAAAAACACTAATTCCCTTCTTTGGTAAATACACATGTATTTTCTGATAGTTTTTAATGGAATTTCATTTTCTGGATTTTATAATTAATTCTTACTATAGAAAAACTAATGATTTTCAAGGACTTCTTTTATAGTCTTCAGCTTTGCTACAACTATTGCCTCAATTAATATCTTTGCTGATTCACCCCATAATTTTCTAGGTCAAATATCATGTCATTAACAAATAGGGAAAGCATTTTTTTAATTAATTAATTTTTAATTTTCAGCATTCATTTCCACAAGATTGAGTTTCAATTATTTCACCATGTGCATTCTGATTACCCCCCCATCATCTGTACCTTCTATCACACCCCTTCCTTCTCTCATCCTTTTTCACCCTATTTTCTTATATGACAATATAGATTTCTATACCTCATTGCCTATATGTTATATTTCTCAGTGGCATGTAAAAACACTTTTAACATTAATTTTTTTTTAGATTTTGAATTCCAAATTCTCTCCCTTTCTCCCTCCCCACCCATTCCCACTGAGAAGGCAACCAATTCAATATAGGTTACATATGTGTTGTCATGGAAAACACTCCTAAAACAGTCATGTTGTGAAAGACTAACTATATTTCCTCCCATCCTATCCTGCCCCCCGTTTATTCTACTCTCTCTTTTGACCCTGTCCCTCTTCAAAACTGTTCATTTCTAATTACCCCTTCCTCCCATTTGCCTTCAATTCTATCATCCCCACCCCCAAAGTATTTCCTTTGCCCCTACTTTCCTGTAGTGTAAGAGATTTTCGTATCAAATTGAATGCATGTTATTTTCTCCCTAAGCCAAATCCAATGAGAGTAAGGTTCACTCTTTCCCTCTTACCTAGCCCCACTTCCCCTCCGTTGAAAAAGCTTTTTCTTGCCTCTTTTACATGAGAGACGATTTATCTTATTCCATTTCTCCCTTTCTCCTCCAAATACATTCGTCTCTCACTCCTTATTTTTTGGATAACATCCCTTCATACTCAACTCACCCTGTGCTCTCTCTATATATGTATATGAAGCCTCCAACTACTCTAATATTGAGAAAAGTCTCAAGAGTTACAAATGTCATCTTTCCATGTAGCAATGTAAGCAGTTCAACTTTAATGAGTCCCTTATGGTTCTCTTTCCTGTTTACCTTTTCATGCTTCTCTTGATGCTTGTATTTGAAAGTCAAATTTTCTATACAGCTCTGACCTTTTCATGAAGAATGTTTGAAACTGGGGGCAAAGTCAAGATGGTGGAGTAGAAGGATGCACCTCTACAAGCTTTCCTCCCACAGTCCATGTAATATCCTTAAAAATTACTCTCAGGAAATTCTAGAACAGCAGAAGCCACAAAACGACAGAATGAAAGAGATTTCCAGCCCAAGGCAGCCTGGAAGGCCAACAGTGAATGTCTGTCCCCTTGGGCATGGAGTGCAGTATAGCCCAGGCTTGGCCCCATCATGGGAAGACAGGACTGGAGCAGATGTAAGGACTGGAGCAGATGTAAAGGCACCACCATCAGCAGCTGCGAGTCTCAGATTCCTGAACTTCCAAACACCAAAGACAGCTTCAAAGGTCAGTGAGAAAGCTCTTTCATTTGGGTGAGAAGGGAACATGGCTGTCCAGCCCTAGTCTCAGGTGGCTGAGGCTTCCACTGTTGGAGCCCTGGCCTAAAGACCCTTGGGGAATTGGGTGGTTGATCTGGATCTCAACCCTGAGTGGTGGCCCTGGAGTGATGAGGAGTGCTAGCTGGTGGAACTGGTGGAGGCTTTGGAGAGGGAATTTTACTCACATAAAGAGTGCTTGTAGTTGCTCCCAGATCAGAGTGCAGATCAGGAGAAGAGTAAACTCCTTTCCCTTGATTGTGCCACCTTGGAGGAACTGAGAACTTACAAGCCTCCGGAGCATACCCTCCTTGACCTCAAAAGTCAAATAACTGGCTAGGAAAATGCCCCAAAAGGGAAAAAGAATAAGATAATAGAAGGTTAATTTCTTGGTGAGCAGGTATTTTCTTCCATCTTTTGAGATGAGGAAGAACAGTGCATGGAAGACCTAAAAATCAAGGCTTCTGCATACAAAATTTCCAAGGTAAATATGCAATGATACCTTTTGACTCAACAATACGACTTCTAGGACTGTATCCCCAAGAGATCACAAAAATGGGAAAGGGTACCACATGTGCAAAAATACTTATAACAGTACTCTTTGTGGTGGCCAAAAACTGGAAATCAAGGGGATGCCTATCAGTTGATGAATGGCTGAATAAATTGTAGCATATAAAAGTAATGGAATACTATTGTGCTATAAGAAATGATGAACAGGGATACTCCAGAGAGGGTTGAAAAGAATTATGATCTGATGCTGAGTGAAAAGAGCAGAACCAGGAGAACTTTGTACACAGCAACAACCACTAGAATGCTACGGATGTGCTAGGATTTTTTCTGGTAAATGCAGAACTTCATTGCAATGTAAGTACTTAAAAAATTCCCAATAATCTCTTAAGGCAAAATGCCTTCCACATCCAGAGAAAAAACTGTGAAATTTGATCGCAAAATGTAGTAGATCATTATCTTTTGTATTACATATCAGTTTGTTTTATAATATCTCCCATTCATTTTAATTCTTCCTTGTAACATGACTAAGGTGAAAATGTATTTAATAGGAATGTATGAGTAGAGTCTACATAAATTTGCATGCCATCTCAGGAAAGGAGGGGGCAGGTAGAGGGTAAGGAGGACAAAGGAGGGAAAAATGTAAGTTGTATGGAAGCGATTGTAGAACACTGAAAACAAATATAATAATAATAATATAAAGGAAAATTAAAAATAAATAAATAAATATGCAATGGTCTCAGACCACAGAAGGGCTCAAAGAGAATTTTGAAAATCAAATAAGAGAGGTGGAGGAAAAACTGGGAATAGAAATGAAAGCAACGCAAGAAAATCATGAAAAACAAGTCAACATCTTGGTAAAGGAGATCTAAAAAAATGCTGAAGAAATTAACACCTTTAAAAATGGACTAGCTCAAATGACAAAAGAGGCCCACAAAGCCAATAAAGAGAAAAATGCTTTATAAAGCAGAATTAGTCAAATGAAAAAGGAGGTTCAACAGCTCACTGAAGAAAATAGTTCTTTAAAAATTAGAATGGAGCAAATGGAAGATAATAACTTTAAGTAAAACCAAGAAATTACAAAAGAAAACCAAAAGAATGAAAAACTAGAACATAACATGAAATATCTCATTGGAGAAACAACTAACCTGGAAAATAGATCCAGGAGAGACAATTTAAAAATTATGAGGCTATCTGAAAGCCATGATCAAAAAAGAGCCTAGGTATCATCTTTCATGAAATTAGCAAGAAAAATTGAACTGATATTCTGGAATGAGAGGATAAAATAATATTGAAAGAATCCACATGTTACCTCTTGAAAGAGATCTGTAAACAAAAACTCCTAGGAATATTGAAGTCAAATTCCAGAGTTCCCAGGTCAGGGAGAAAATATTGCAAGCAGCCAGAAAGAAACAATTCGAATATCGTGGAAATACAATCAGTATAACACAGAATCTGGCAGCTTGTACATTAAGGGACTGAAGGGCTTGGAATATGATATTCCAGAAGTCAAAGAAACTAGGATTAAAACCAAGAATCACCTACCCAGTAAAACTGAGTGCAATAATTCAATGGAAATAAATGGTCATTTGATGAAATAGAAGACTTTCAAGCATTCTTGATGAAAAGACCAGAGCTGAATAGAAAATTTGACTTTCAAAGCCAAGAATCAAGAGAAGTATGAAAAGGTTAACAGGACAGAGAAATCATAAGGGACTTATTAAAGTTGAACTGTTTACATTCCTACATGGAAAGATAATATTTGTAACTCTTGAAACTTTTCTCAGCATTTGGGTAGTTGAAGGGATTATACACACTCACACACATACATATGTATATATATATATATATATATATGTATGAACAGAGGGCACAGATTGAATTGCAGAAGATGGGATGATATCTAAAAAAATGAAATTAAGGGGTGAGAAAGAAATATATTGGCAGGAGAAAAGGAGAAATGAAATGGGGTAAGTTATCTCTCATAAAAAACGCAAGAAAGCCTTTTTTCAATGGAAGAGGAAAAGGGGAAGTGAGAAGGAAAAAGTGAAGTTTACTCTTATCACATTTGGCTTAAGGAAGGAATAACATGCACACTCAATTTGGTATGAAAACCCATCTTATACTACAGGAAAGTAGGGGAGAAGGGTAAAAGTGGGGTGTGGGAGAATAGTAGAAGGGAGAGCAAATGAGAGGAAGGAGTAATTAGAAATAAACAGTTTTGGAGAGGGAAAAGGTCAAAAGAGAGAATAGAATAAATGGGGAGCAGAATAACATGGAGAGAAATAGAGTTTGTCTTACACATCATGACTATTATGGAAGTGGTTTGCAAAACTACACATATATAGCTACATTGAATTTCTTGCCTTCTCAGTGGGGATGGGTGGGGAGGGAGAAAGGGAGAGAAGTTGGAGCTCAAAGTTTTAGGAAAGAATGTTAAGAATTCTTTTTGCATGTAACTGGAAAATAAGAAATACAAGTAATGGAAATATAGAAATCTATCTTTCCCTACAAGAAAAGAGAGAAGATGGGGATAAGGGAAGGGAGAGGTGTGATACATGAGAGGGAAAATTAGGGGAAAGGGTAATAAGAATGCACAGTGTTTTGGGGTGGTGGGAAGGGAGAGATGGGGAGAAAATTTGAAACTCAAAATCTTGCGGAAATGAATGTTGAAAACTAAAAATAAATAAATAAATTGGGGAAAAAATTTAAAATAAAAGAATGTTTGAAACTCCTCTATTTCATTAAATGACCATTACCACCACCACCACCACCACCCCAGAAGCATTATACTCTATTTTTCTGGGTAGTTGATTCTTGGTTTTAATCCTAGATTTCTTGACCTCTAGAATATCATATTTTAAGCCCTCCAATTCTTTAATATTGAAACTGCTAGATCTTTTATTATCATGATTTTGTTTCTACAGTACTCAAATTGTTTCTTTCTAGTTGCTTGCAATATTTTCTCTTTGACTTGAGAGCCCTGAAATTTTTTCATAATATTTCTAGGAATTTTCCTTTCAGGATATCTTTCATGAGGTGAATTGTAGATTCTTTCCATTTCTATTTTACCCTGTGTTTCTAGAATATCATGGCAGTTTTCCTTAATAATTTCTTGAAAGGGCTGGGGCACAGACAAGATAGTAGAGTAGAAGGACAGACCTGCTCTAACTCTCCCCGAATATCCCATAAAATACCTGTAAAAATTACTCTAAACAAATTCTGGAGGAGTAGAAGCCACACATTGACAGAGAAACAGATTTGCAGCCCAAGACAACCTGAAAGGTCTAGCACACCACGTTCAGAGCAAAAAACAGCCCAGCCTTGGCCATGCTGCATGCACCACCAGTACTGCAGTAGGCTTCAGGGCACCAAATCATGGGTACCAGCTTCAGTTCCCTGATTTCTCAACCCAGAAATGTGAAAGACAGCTTCAAAGGTCAGTAAGAAAGCTCTTTCACCTAGGTGAGAGGGGAAATTGATTCAATCCTGCTGTATACCTGGCCCCAGGGCAGAAGCCTGTGAGGCACCAGTTTCCACTTTTGGAGCCCTCAACCTAAAGACCCTGAGGAAATCAAGCACCTGATCAGGGTTTCAGTCCAAAGTGGTGGTCCTGGGGGGAGGAGGAGAGCTGGCATGTTGAAGCTACTGGTAGTTGTGGAGAGGGAACCCTACTCACAGTACCAGGGCAGAAAAGAGTGCTTATCATTGCTCATAGATCAGAGTACTGGTCAAGAGAGGAGTTTATTGGCTTGATTGTGCCACCTTGGAAGAACTGAGAATTTATAGGTCCTTAGAGTATAATATGCACTTGATAAAAGCCTTAAAAGTTAAGCAATTGACTGGGAAAGTGACCAAAAAAGGAAACAAAATAAGACTATAGAAGGTTACTTTCTTGAGGCAAAGGTATTTTCTTTTAAATGAAGAAGAACAAAGCATACAATCAGAGGCAGACATCAAAGTCAAGGCTTCTGAATCAAAAGCCTCCAAAAATATGCAATAGTCTTAAGCCATGGAAGAGTTCAAAAAACATTTTGAACATCAAGTAAGAGAGGTGAAGGAAAAATTGAGAAGAGAAATGAGAGCAATTCAAGAAAAATATGAAACCACTTGCAAAAGGAGACCCAAAAAATGGTGGATAAAATAACACCTTTAAAAACAGACTAGCTCAAACAGCAAAAGAAGTCCAAAAAGCCAATGAGGAGAAGAATGCTTTAAAAAGCAAAATTAGCCTAATGCACCAGGAGGTTCAAAAGCTCACTGAAGAAGATAAATTTTTAAAAATTAGAATGGAGGAGATGGAAGCTAATGAAATTTTGCAATACCAAGAAATTATAAAACAAACTCAAAAGTATGAAAAAAATAGAAGACAAGTGACCTGGAAGAGAGATCCAGGAGAGATAATTTAAAAATTATTCAGCTTCCTGAAAACCATGATAAAAAAAGATCTTACACACAATATTCCAAGAAATTGTCAAGGAAAACTTCCCTGATATTCTAGAACCATAGAGTAAAATAGAAATGAAAAGAATTCACCAACCATCTCCTGAAAGAGATCCCAAAGGGAAAACTAGTAGGAATATTGTAGTCAAATTCCAGAGTTCCCAGGTCATGGAGAAAATATTACAAGCAGCCAGAAAGAAACAATTCAAGTATTATGGAAATACAATCAAGATAACACAGGATTTAGCAGCTTCTACACTAAAGGATCAGAGGGCATGGAATATGATATTCCAGAAGTCAAAGGAGATAGGATTAAAACCAAGAATCACCTACCCAGAAAAACTGAGTGTAATACTTCAGGGAAAAAAATGGATTTTTTTTTTTTGTTCACTTATTTTTAGTTTTCAACACTCATTTCCATAAAATTTTGAGTTCCAAATTTTCTCCCCATCTCTCCCCTCCCCACACCCCCAAACACTGTGCATTCTGATTACCCCTTCCCCAAATCTGCCTTTTATCATACCTCTTACTTCCCTTATGCCCATCTCTTCTCTTTTCTTATAGGGCAAGATACACTTCTATACCACATTATCAGTATTTCTTATTTCCGAATTGCATGAAGAAGAGTTCTCAACATTTGTTCCTAAAACTTTGAGTTCCAAATTCTCTCCCTTCCTCTCTCCCCACCCATCCCCACTGAGAAGGCAAGCAATTCAATATAGGCTGTATATGTGTAGCTTTGCAAAAGATTTCCATAATAGTCATGATGTGTAAGACTAACTCTATTTCATTCCATCATATCCTTCCCCCCATTAATTCTATTCTCTCTTTTGACCTTGCCCCTCCCCAAAGGTGTTCATTTCTAATTACTTCCACCTCCCATTTTCTCTCCATTCTATCATCCCCCCAACCCTACTTATCTCCTTCTCATCTATTTTCCCATTATGTAAGGTAGATTTTCATATCAAATTGAGTGTGCTTGTTATTCCTTCCTTATGCCAAATATGATGAGAGTAAACTTCACTTTCTCCTTCTCACCTCCCCCTCTTTCCCCTGGGTTGAAAAAGCCTTTTCCTGCCTGTTTTTTGAGAGATAGTATGCCCCATTCCATTTCCCCCTTTCTCCTCCCAGTATATTTCTCTCACACCTCTTAATATTAATTTTTTAGATATTATCCCTTCCTATTCAACTCACTCTGTGCACTCTGTCTATATATATGTATATATATATATATATATATATATATATATATGTGTGTGTGTGTGTGTGTGTGTGTGTGTGTGTGTGTGTGTGTGTGTGTGTATGTGTATGTATGTGCATGCATAATCCCTCCAACTACCCAAACACTGAGAAAAGTTTCAAGACTTACAAATATGATTTTCCATGTAGGAATGTAAACAGCTCAACTTTAGTAAGTCCCTTATGATTTTTCTTTCTGGTTTTCCTTTTCATGCTTCTCTTGACTCATATATTTGAAAGTCAGATTTTCCATTCAGTTCTGGTCTTTTCATCAAGAATGTTTGACAGTCCTCAGGTAAGTAGCCAAGGCCCATAAGTCTTATCTTAGAGAGCTATTCGAGTAGGAGACCAGCTGGGAAGCCTCCAGCTGCATCATGGAAGGCAAATTGCTACCTCTGGAACCCTGGCTCAATAGGTGTGACTAGGCTGGGTCACCCCAGTACATTGAGTAAGTCACAAGCACCTGAGGCCCTGAAGAGAAAGTCAGTGACCAGGGCCCTGTCCCTCAACAGATAAAGATTGGGACACTGACTATAGAAAGCTACTATGGTGACAGGGAAGATTTAAAAGAAAAAAACACCTCAGCAGAGGACAATGTCAAAATGTTAACATGTGAAGGCTGAAAGGGGAATATGAATTGATCTCAAACTGAAAAAGTCCTCTTGGAAGAGTTAAAAAAAGATTTTAAAAATCAAGTAAGAGATGTAGAAGAAAAATTATGAAATGTAATGACAGTTATTGTTGTGTTAGTCCTTCATTTCTGAAGAAGACCTTGCCATCAGGGAAATGATGACATAACTTGCACTTGACTTTGCTTTGAGTGAGGGAGCAGAAGTAAGAAAAAAGAATCAACAGCTTGGAAAAGGAAGTACAAATATATGACTGAAAAAAAACCCCAGCAACAACCTTAAAAATATAATTGGACAGACTGGGAAAAAATCCAATGAATAAAACAACTCCTTTGAAAGTAAAATTGACCAAATGAAGAAAGAGGCACAAAAGTTAAAAAAAATATAATTCTTTAAAAATTAGAATCAGGCAAGCTAATGGAATTGGAAGGTAATGACTCTATGAGATATCAAGAGTCAAACAAAGTCAGAATAATGAAAACATAGAAGAAAACGTAAAATATATCATTGAAAAAACAACTGACTTGGAAAATAGATCTGGAAAACATAATTTAGGAATTATTGAACTACTTGAAAGCCAGGATCAAAAAAAGGGCCTGGACACTACCTTTCAAGGAAATTTCAAGGGAAAATGCCTGGATATCCTAGGACTAGAGGGTAATATAGGAATTGAAAGAATCCACCAAGCACTTCCTGAAAGAGAAACCAAAATGAAAACTCCAAGGAGTATTGGAGTCATATTGGGGAATTGTCAGGTCAAGCGTATCAAAGCATAATATTTTCACTTTTGGCATATTTTGTGTTTTTTTCTCCTTTTTGTTCTGATTCTTTTTTCACAACATGACTAATACAGTAATATATTTGATGTGATTATAAATATGTGACCTATATCATATTGTTTACTGCCTTGAGGAGAGGGGAGAGAGAAGGTAGGAAAAGAGGAGAAAAATTTGGAGCTCAAAATCTTATAAAAATCAATGTTGAAATTTTATAAGTAATTGGAAAAATACTATTAAATAGGGAAAAAAGAAAAGCAAAAAATGAAAAAAAAATAAATTACATTACAAATTCAAAAAAAAAGACATTGAAATAGGATGTATAGGCTATTTTGTGGTCATATTCAGATAATAATGATTATAATAATAACAATTATTGTTAATACAAAAAAAAGTCATGTATTCAGTGCCTTCATTTACTGCATGTATTAAGTCAGGTACTGTGCTAAATACTTTCAAAATACTATCTCATTTAATCCACATAACAACCCTAGAAGTTAGATGTAGATTATCTCTACTTTACAGTTGAGGAAACTGAAGCAAACATTGTTTAAATAATTTTCCCAAGGTCACATAAGCAGCAAGTCTCTAAGGCTAGATTTGAACTCATGTCTTTCTGACTTTAGGCCCCATTGTACCACCTAGATGCCTATGACTCTTACTATTTTCATTCTCAATGTTTTCTAGATCACTTGTTTTTGCAAGTGAAATACCTTATATATTTTTCCCATATTTCTAGGGCTTTTTGTTTTATATTAAAAAAATTCCTTTCCTTTCTTTGGTCCATTTTAATTTTCAGGATATTTGTTGATTGGATAAGCTTTTACACATCATATCAAACTGTTAATTGCCTTTACAATTCATTCTTCCATAACTTTAATTTGTTTTTCAATTTTTCAAGTATTTTCATTTAATTTATAAGAATAAATACATTAATTAATAACATTTTAAAACTCTTCATCTCTAGTTGAATTTTTGCCCAACCTATGCTTATTTCTGTGATTTTGTTTATAAATATTTTGAAGTTCTTCTTCTCTTTTGAATTTGTTTCCTTAGCTTCCATTTCAACATAACTGTGGGATTCTTTTTTGATTGTTCCAAACTAATTTTTGTCTTTGGATTTGATGTTGTCTAGGTTCTGCAGTGCTTTTGGAGGAAAGTAACATACTATTGATCTCTTGGTATATTTATTAAGTGATGTTATTACAGGATTTCAGAGACCATCTGTGAACTTTCAAATTTTCAGTGCTCCCAAATGTGTCTGATCATCTGATTGCTGCCCCTTTGATCTGAGTTCTGAGAATTTCTGATCTAGTTTTGGGTCTAAGTAAAGGTAGACTGGTGCTGGACTCATCCTCTCTCAGTAAGCCAAAAAGCTTTTGTTCTGGGATTCCTCCTTTGGTTTTTTCTCTGCAGACTGGGCAAGATACTAGAAATGAGAACCTGTTCTTTGTCTAGGATCTGAGCCTCACTACTTCTGCTACTACATTCTGAACTTCCTCCTTTCTCACTAAAAGGCCCAGGATCTGCTATCCAAAATTAGGTGGACGGCAACAGAGCTGCCAGTTGGTGCCTGTTCCAGTTGCAGCATCCTTGTATTGGTCTGCTGTTGTCTGGGTATACATCTGAGACTTCCTATTGCCCTGGCATAGCCTCTCCATGAGCACTGGATTGCTCATAGTCCAAATCTGTACCCAGCATCCACAGACCTTTCTATCTCCTTATTCTACATGGGACTAGAAAAATGACTCATTGTGACTTGTTTTAAAATTTATTTCCCCACAATCATTTGTTCTTGTGCATTTTCTAAATCTATTTGGTGAGTATAGAAGGGTAGCTTGGTCAAACTGCTTCTTATAAATCCACTATTGACTCTGTCTCTCCTAATTCAGTTATTACAAAACAAAAGTTTATTGATGTTTTATGAAAAAATGCTATCACTCTGGAATGACCACCACTCTCACAACTCTACCCACAACTTAGAAACAAAGAAGTAGAATGAAACAAAACAGATCAACATTTTTTTCTGACAACGCAGTTGAATCTTTAGTGTTGTTTCCTTTACTTTATTGTGATCATTATCCAAATTTTCTCCTGGTTTTCCTTAAGTTCATATGAGAACGAACTCTGAAGTATTCTCTGTATCTCTGAATTCTAAGTATCTCCTAATTTTTCCTATTTGTTGTTGCTTACAACACATTTATATTCCTTTACATAGACAAACTATTCAGCAGTTCCTCAGTTGATGGGCATGTACTTGGTATCCAGCTTTTTGCTATTACAAAAAGTGTACTTATAATATTATATATACACATATATATATAATTTATACACACACACCATACACACACATACACACATACATGCACACAGACATGCACACAGACATACCACACATACACACAGACATACATATCATATATATATAGAGATGAATATGTAGATATGTAATTATATTTCATATACTTGTATATTTATCTATCTATCTATACATATATATTACATTTCACTTTGCCCTTGACCACTTTGGATTCTGTGACTAGTAGGAATATTTTTGGAACAAAGAGCCTTGTGACTTTTCTGGCATAATTCCATGTTTTTTCCCAAAGAAGTTGGACCAATTCATAACCTTTTCAATAGTGTATTCTTCTCATAGCCCCAGGAACATTTTTGGTATTTTTTTCATTTTTGCCAGTCTTATAGGAGTAATGTGAAATTAAATGGGAGTGATGTTTTAATTTTCATTTCTTTTTGTGATTTGGGCCATTCTTTCATATTATTGCTAACATTTTCAGAAGAAAAAATCTCTGATAAGGACAAAATACTTAACATATACAAGGGATTTATATAAACATAGGGGAAAAGTTTCATTATTTTATAGTTAACTGATCACATATAATGAATGAATAAGAAGATTCCAAAAGTGGAAATGCTAACTAATTTGTTCTTCATATCATATGGTCTGATATTCAGTGTTTTGAAAATGTCCACAAACTAAGTTCCTGATCCATGAGCCTTACATTTATCCAGAAAAACAAATTATTTTTTTCAAGCCACTTCTTAAATTAATGCAACTGCAATAATAATGTTAACACTTATATGTGCTTTAAGGTTTTCCAAAAACCTTATAAGTAGTATCTCAATTTATTCTCACAACAACCCTGGAAGTTAGAGGCTATTATTATTTTATTTTACAGATGAGGAAATTGAAGGACAGAGGTCGTGACTTCCTCAGTGTCACAGTGCTGGTAAGTGTCTGAGGCTGGTTTTGAACTGAGATATTCATGACTCCAGGCCCAGTTAGATATTCATCTGTCCATTTCTAGATGGGTAAAAAAATCTCCCTGAACTCCAGTGACCTATTTTTACTTAGAAAAAAACAAAATAATTTATTAGTCTATAGGCACCATTAGCTACAAGTATGTGCATTCCTGATTCCAAATCCTGTACTCTATCCACTGTGGCACCTATATAACTTTTAATGGAGTTACAGCTCATTTTGTGTCTGCATGCACAGGTAGTTTGAAAATTTTCACTCATGTTGGTAAATTCATAGTCTATTCAGTTTAAAAACAGCTGTGAATTAAATATCTGCTTCATTTATCAAGTACTTTTGTGTGTCTTCAATTATTGTATTCATGAAAAGAGTTAAGTCAATCCTAGTTGATCATCACACATTGTTGCATTTACTACGTAAAATGTTTTCTGATTCTGCTCACTTCACTGAGCATCAGGTCATGTAAGTCCAGATTTTTCTTAAATTTGCTTGCTCATTATTTTTTTATAGCACCAGAGCATTTCATTACATTCATATACCACAGCTTGTTCATCCCTTCCCCAATTGATGGGCATCCTCTCAGTTCCCAGTTCTTTGCCCCATTCCCCATAAAGAGTTGCTATAAATAGTTTTGTACGTAGGTTCTTGTCCCTTTTTTAGTGATATTTTTGAAATACCGACTGAGTAGTGGTAGGTTATATTCCATTTTGCTAGGTAGCAGTTGATTATATTTCAAGTTCCTTTACCCTCTGGAGTATCATATTCCAAGCTCCAGATCCTTTAATGTGGAAGCTTCTAATTCTTTTGTAATTTGGACTGTGGTTCCTTGATATTTTAATTATTTATTTTTTGCTGATCACAATATTTTCTCTTTGACCTGATAACTCTCCAATTTGGCTACAATATTCCTTGGAGTTTTCATTTTGGGGTCTCTTTCAGGAGGTAATTGATGGATTCTTTTCAATCCAATTTTATCCTCTGGTCCTAGCATATCAGGGTACTTTCCCTTGATAATTTCTTGAAAGATGCTATCCAGGCCCACTTTTTATCATAGCTTTCAGGTACTCCAGTAATTCCTAAATTATTTCTGCTAATTATAATTTTCACGTCAACATTTTAGGAGATATTTTACATTTGCTTCTGTTTTTTTTCATTGTTTGGATTTTGTTTGACTGATTCCTGTGGTCTCATAAGTTGTTAGCTTCCATTTGCCCAATTCTATTTTTAAGGAATTATTTACTTCAGTTAGCTTTTGTACCTCCTTTTCCATTTGGCCAATTGTGTTTTTAAGGCATTATTTTCTTCAGTCAAGTTTTGTTATTCTTTTTCCAAGCTGATGACTCTCTCTTTCTGTTGTATAACTCATTTCTTTCCCCAGATTTTCTTCTACCTTTCTTATCTGGTTCTTAAAAACCTTCTTGAGGTCTCACAAGAAGATTTTTTGTGGGGCTTGAGTTCAATTCATACTAACCTTTGAAGTTTCATCCATAGGTGTTTTGACATTGTTTTCCTTTTCTGTGTTTGTATTTTATATTTGCATTATCATAGTAGCTTTTTATACTGAGGACTCCTTTTTTCTCACTTTTTTTTCTTTTGCTGGGGGCCAGGGGCCTGGTCAATGGTTTTCTGCATGGGGCCTCTGGTGCTTCTGGCTTGCCCATTGCACTGGGGGGTGGAGTGGCCTAGTTGTGTCTGGTTTGAAAGGGTGTTCCTGAGCTAGCAATCTCCTTTCTGTGTTGGGGATGGAGATTTCATAGTTGACCTACTGTGCCACTGGCCTGCTGATCCATCACTGAGGGAACTTGGTTGCTTATCTATGCTGTAGGTAAGAGTTTCCCAATGGCTTGCTCAGACACTAACTACTGTCCTTTTTTACTCAAGTGAGACAGACCTTTCCTAAATCAGTTTAGTTATCTTAAGCTGAGAAAATTATTTCACTCCATCTTTTGTATGTTCTGTAACTCTATAATCCATTTAGATTCTTAATTTAACATTGTTTCTGGGGGAAACTGGGGAGAGCTCAGGAAACTTCCTAGCTTTTCTCTGCCATCTTGTCTCCACCCCAGATTTTAAGAAGTCTTAAAGAAAAATTATCAAGATCTCTTACAGTAAGAGTAGCAAGTAGAATTATACTACAATGGTCACTTCCTGAAAGAGACCTCCAAATGAAAAGTCCCAGCAATGTTATAGACCAAATTCAGAGTTCCCCAATAAAAGAAAACAATAGACTGCATATAGCCAGAATTCAACTACCAAGGAATTCCAGTCAAGATCACACATGGTTTAGCAGTCACCACCATATAGCAGAGAATAACTTGGAATGCAATATTCCAGATGGCAAATATTACAAGTTTACAGGCAAGAAAAACTTACTTAACACAAGTAAGTATTATGCTATAGGAAGAAAAGTAGACCTTTACTCAATTAGACTTCAAATTATTCCTGCTGAAAGGACTAGAGCAGCATAGAAACTTTGAGATTTGAACATGGGAATGAAGAGGAACTTGAAAAAGTAAACATGAATTTAAAAAATGATAAAGAACTAAAAATGGATACTTACATTGTAATATGATTTTTATGTGTTCCCTCTGAACCCTGCCATCTTTAGAGGTCATAGAGGAAGTATACTTAGACCAGGTTTAGAAGTAGTTCTGTTCTGTTTTAATGGTCTTAGGAAAAGGATAGAAACAGAGGGAAAGAGAATACTCTAAAGAAGGTGGGACAGAAGGGAAATGTAAATTATCTCAAATAATCAAAGTATAGAAGTAGACATCGATACAAATAAGAAGGCATTCAGGGAAGAAGAGTGACTGACTTGAATTTCACTCAAATATGAACTGGTCAAAAGACAAAAGTTTATATACACAGAGACACCCACATAGAGTTCAGTATAGAAATATATTTCTATCAATGGAAACAAAGGGGAGAATAGATGGGAAGAGGGTAAAGGAGAATTAGGAGAGGAAACTACAAATGAGAATAGTCCTGAGCAAAAAACAAAAACTCTTAAGAATGTACAAAAATTGCATGCAGCTCTTTTTAATGCAATCAATGAAAATTCTGAGGGCTGCCCATAAATTGAGGTCTAAATGAACAAGTTATTGTATACAAATGTGATGGAATACTATTGTATTATATTCTTATTGGGATAATTTCCAACCATTATCCAAGAAGACAAATGATAAAATATTCTACCTTCCAACTCATAGAGAAGTGAAGGACTAAGAATAGAGAGTGAGAGAGATGCAGACTTATCTATCATTGACATTTATCGTGATTGACTATAGAACTTGGTAAGAAGTTTTATTCTGTTCTCAGTTTAGAGCTGGTGAGGGTGATAAAATAGATTTTAGCTGATTAAAGATAAGGTATGTATGTGTGTGTAATAGATATTTTAAAGAGTGAATTAGGAGATGATGGTATTCTAGGAAACAAAAGATTCCAGATTCCCTATAAGCAGTCCACATAGGTTCAGCCATGCATCACTCTACTTGGTTATCGAAAGATTCATCTTTACAACTTTACAACACCTCCTCATCCCAAGCCAGAATTCCACAAAGAGACTGAAGTTTTCTTTCTGTACCCTGGGATAGATAAGATACTAGAGCAGATTTAAAGCACAAGTAGCACAAGCAACTGCCTAAAATCTTTCTATGGTCCCAGGATTCAGGGAAACTGAATTCCTTCATGATCAGTCTTAGCAAGTGGATGCTAGTGAGTGACTGTGGAGTATTCTGGTAGTGAACTGGGGCGGGGAGGAGAGGACAATCTAGCAAGCTACTTTCTACCTCCAGAGTGAGGTCCTAGCCTTCTCCAGATTTGGGCTTGGCTGTCTAAGCTTAAATTTGGAAGGAAGCAGCCTCAAAGCATTCTGGGTAAGTCCAGCAAAATGTCTCTGGCAAAAAGCATGAGGCCTATCCAGTGTCAAAAAGGTCCCAAACAGGCCCTAGACCACCTGAGAGAGCAGCCTCAAAGGGTTTCAAGCAGGATCCAATAGGGCACCAGTGTCTTCAGCCAAACTGTGGTAGTAGGACTCCGGACAGGTGTAGTAGTCCCTAAAACCTGTGGTGAGTATCCAGTCTCAATGTTCCAGGGAATAAGGATGACAAGTATGGTCTATAGCAGAGAGAGGTCCTGGAGGCCAAAGTTGAGAAAATCCCCAGACAGAGACCAAAAGTCTCTTTAAGGAA
Organism: Notamacropus eugenii; assembly: GCF_028372415.1. Classification (NCBI taxonomy): domain Eukaryota; kingdom Metazoa; phylum Chordata; class Mammalia; order Diprotodontia; family Macropodidae; genus Notamacropus; species Notamacropus eugenii. Next base: position 392,454,004 of record NC_092875.1, read on the forward strand.
AGACTCAGTCTGGCCCATAAAATTCAGGATCAGGAAGATCTCATTCACCCAATCATTTAGTTGCAGAGCTTGACCTAAATACAAACCAATTATGAGCAAACCAAGGAAAACTCTTTATAACCATGAGGACATACATCTTGGTTTGAGAGATGCCCAAGGGGAAAATCTTAAAGAAAATAACAAGATCACAATATATGCAAAACAAAATATTTAAAGAAAAAGTGTTCTGGACACAGGAGCTGCAAGGTACCTGGAAGAAATGAAATGATAGAGAATAGAAAAGTTAGCGAGGAAAGAATGTGTAGCAAAAGTGACTCAGAGCAAACAGGTAGAAAACTTCTTTCAAGAACCAAATGCCTTGAAATTAGAATATACCAGAGAGAAAACTATGATTTAACAAAATAACATGAGCTATCAAAACAAAAATATATTAAAAAACCCAAGAAACATAATATGTGTGAGGGGCGCTCTGGACCTGGGCCCCCTGGGTGGATAGGAGATGCCCAAGAGTCTGGACCTGCTGACGTGGCTTTGCCACGGTGGCACTGCTGACGAGGCATTGCCACGCTGGCACTGGGGCGGCTCTACTGGACTGGGCTGGGCTCCGCCCTCAGGGAGGAACTGGGGAGGAGCCTACCCGGAATGGGAGGAGAACTTCCCCGAATGGGAGGGAGAAACCTAAGGTATATATTCACTGACCAGGAGGGGCTCGGGGGGATTTCTTGCTGACCGTCATGTAATAAAGCTGCTCTTACCCACCTCCGGTGTTCTGCCTAGTGATTCTCCCCTCGACCCCCCCCCCCCCCAGGGGAGCCAGAGACGTCTGAAGACCCTTGAGCAGGGTGAGTTGATGCGGCAATTAGGGCTCCGCCCCTAACAAATATGGAATACCAAATTGATCTGGAAAACAAGTCAAAGAGAGTCAGAGTAAGAATTTTCAGAAATTCTGAAAATTATTATCAGAAAAAATATATGGACACCATATTTCAGGAAATGATAAATGAAAAAGAGTGAATTAGGGACAACTTTCAGAAATAAGGATTACTTTCATGGTCTTTAACATTGCTTCATGAGCCCCGAATAACTTCCTCCCTCTCACATTCTGATTATTTTTCTAGCTTTGACATAAGGGAGTAGTGTTTTTCTTCGAATAGAGATTATCTACTGTGCTCTTAAGCCCTCTAATTATTCAGCATAATTGACTGGTCAGCATCTTGGAATCAATGTAATGTCAGGTCAGCAAGCTGAGTCACATACCAGGCTCTGAAAGCAGTATGGGACAAGTCATGTTTTATAAATCCACGTTCAGATGAATGCTGGACCTTTGGTAGCATTTATGCTGTCCACAAATGAGCATTGTATGATGAAGCAAAGACATCAATTGATGATAAATCATAAGGGAACTCCTTTACTATTATTTAAAGGACCAAATAGGACTTTTATTTTTCCCACCTAATAGTATTTGTTTTTCCTTTCACATTTAAAGATAGTTTTCAACATTCACTTTTACAAAATTGTGAATTCAAAATTTTTCTCCCTCACTATCTTTTCCCCTCTCTCCACAAGATGGCAAACAATGTGATATAGATTACACATGGACAATCATATTAAACACATTTCCACATTAGTCATGTTGTGAAAGAACAATCAGAAAAAAAAGGAAAAACCATGAGAAAGAAAAAAAAAAACAAGAGAAAATAATCTGCTTTGCTCTGCATTCAGATTCCATAATTCTTTCTTTGGATGTGGATAGCATTTTCCATCTAACATGAGAATTTTGGAATTGTCTTGGATAATCATATTGCTGAGAAGAGCTAAGTCTGTCAAAGTTAATCATTGCACAGTGTTGCTGTGCATCCTTCCTGGTTATGCTCACTTCACCCAGCATCAATTCATGTAAGTCTTTCCAACTTTTTCTGGAAGCTGCCTGCTCATGATTTCTTTTTTTAAAAGTTTATTTATTTTTAGTTTGCAACATTTGTTTACATAAGTTTTAAATTTTTCCCCTCCCTCTCTCCTCCCTTCCCAAGATGATCAGCAATCTGATATAGGCTTTACACATACCTTTCTATTGAACATATTTTCACATTAGTCATGTTGTATAGAAGAATTATAATCAATGCAAAAAAATGAGAAAGAAAAGACACAACAAAACAAATAAACAAAAGAAAGAAAATTATCTGCTTCCCTCTGCATTCATACTCCATAGTTCTTTCTCTAGCTATGGATGGCATTTTCCATCATAAGTCCTTAGAATTGTTTTAGGTCCTTGCATTGCTGAGAAGGGCTAAGTCTATCAAAATCAGTCATAGTACAATGGAGCTGTTACTGTGTACAATGTTCTCCTGGTTCTGCTCACTTCACTCAGCATCAGTTCACATAAATCTTTCCAGGTTTTTCTGAAGTCTGCCTGTTCATCATTTTTTTATAGTACAATAGTATTTCATTACTTCCATACGCTACAATTTGTTCAGCCATTCCACAATAGATGAGCATCCCCTCAATTCCTAGTTCTTGACCACCACAAAGACAGCTGGCATAAATATTTTTGTGCATGGTGACTTTTTCCTATTTTTATGATCTCTTTTTGATTCAGTCCTAGAAGTGGTATTGCTGGGTCAAAAAGTATGGACATCTTTATAGCCCTTTGGGCATAGTTCCAAATTACTCTCCAGAATTGTTGGATCACCTGCTCATAATTTCTTATAGCACAATAGTATTCTATTTCATGTGCATATCACAGTTCGTTCACCCATTCCCCAAATGATGGACATCCCCTCAAATTCCAATTCTTTGCCACCACAAAATGAGCTGCTATAAATATTTTTGTACATTTGGGTCCTTTTTCATTTTTTGTGATCTCTTTGTGATATAGACATTATAGTGTTATTCCTGGATCAAAGGGTATGTACAGTTTTATAGTCCTTTGGGCATAGGAACTCCTTTACTATCCATGTAAACTCTAAAGTAACTTACAGTGTATGATATTATTCCAGTATATAAAAAGTAATGTGCTAATTTCTGACCCTTCTAACTACCCTTAGAATGTACTTTGTAAGAGAAAATAGATGAGAGTCCTAATGTAGAAAACTTATAGGAGACCATTCCCCAAATGTATTTGTCAATATCTTCAGTTTCATAATTTGATGTCAAGTTTTAAAGTGAAACACACACATGGGTCTTAAATATTTTCTCAAAGGAAATGTATTCTTTCCAGGAAATAATTAAATGAGAGCATTTAGTTACTCTTTCATAGCTGTTGGGTGTCCCTTGCTGTCTCCTTGAGTCTCTAATTCTATAGTTTTAGACTAATTGCATCCTTGACACTGAGTTATTCTGCTCATCCCTGACAGCCACAGAATTCTTCCAAATACTGTTTCCTGGAATTTAGGGGGAGGGAAAGCAAAAGAAGAAACCTGTAATAACAGACTAAACAAATAAGAGTACTCAGACTCTTTCCCAAGATTTCTACCAGCACTTGAGTTTCAAGAGTTAAAGAAATAGGATTAATGTTAGTCTTTTGCTTCTTGCACATTTTCAAAAAGCTAACAGCAATGTTAGATGCAAGAAGTTATAAGGAAACAAGAGTTTATTAAGTGCCTATTGTGCCAGACAATGTGCTAAGCACTCTAGAAATATTCTCTCATCCATTACATGGCAATCCTATGAGGTAGATGCAATCATTGTCCTCATTTTAAAGCTGAGGAAGCTAAGACAGGCAACAGCAGTAGCATCAACATCACTATCATCATTATTATTTGTTTAGTTATTATTATTATTTCATTCTTACTAAATATCAGGCACTGTGCTAAGTACTTTTTTTTTTCATTTAATCCCTACAACAAGTAAGGAAACAGGTGTTCTTATTATCCTTGTTTTCCGGATGATGAAACCACGACAAATTGAGGTGAAGTGAACTGTCTAAGGTACTAGCTTAGTAAATGTCTGAGGCTAGATTTGATCTCAGATTTTCCTGGATCCAGGCACAGTTAAGTATTCATCTATCCATGGCTTGGTGGGTAAAAAGAATCTCATTGGAATCCACTGACATATTTTTATTCAGAAACAAGCAAATGAAATGATGAGTTATTAGTTTACTGACACAATTAGCTACATGCATGGGCAAGGCACATAAAAAGTTGTTTGCCAAATAGGTATTTTTATGTAGGATCATGTTTTCTTTCCATTCTACTCTTCAACTATGTGCTAAAATGAAGGTAGATACAAGAATCTATAGCTTTCAAATTTTGTGCACAGTAAGCTAATTCATTTTCCCATTTTAATGAAAAATCTTCAACTCCTTTAACCATACTAATACAAAGAAATTACCTCCCTTAAAAATATCATGGAAGCAGCTACTTCTCAGCAATTTTGAGTGATATTTCAGTGAATACCTTGTTGCAGAAATATTGTACATGGTAGCTGGCTTGGCAGGAAGCTCAATGTAGAAGAGAGGCAAAAGAAAACTTATAATGTGGAAGCAAAGGGAGCCAAAACAAATGCTGGGGAAAGAAAAGGAAGACTAAAAAATGTGGGGATATAGACAAAAGGTCCCTGAAAGTTTGGTAGAGGAAATTAATTTTAAAAGATAAGAAAAATTATAACTATAAAAGTATCAATAGTAACTAGCTAAGCATGTTTGAGGTCCAGGGATATATGACTCAATCCTTTTTCTCAAGGAAAATTAGGAAGAGGGGGGGAGAAGGGGAGAGAAAAAACTCAAGAAACAATAATATGGGCTGAGGATTATAAGAAATTCTGTAGAATTGGAGCTGAAAAAGATCTTAGACATCACCTCATCCAAGTGGTTTATTTTACAGTTGGGGAAACTGAAAACAAGAAAGCTTAAATTATTTTCCCCAAGATTTCCCAGGGGGCAAATGGAGGTGCCAAGCATTAGTATTTGCTTCCTAAACTGATCACATTTATCTTAGAATAAGGATGAAGTAATATTATCTTTAGTCCAAGAGTCCAAGTTAATGCCTGGTAAGTCTCCAAGAACGTAGTAGAGAATGGTGCCAAAAAATTAATGCAAAATTAGTAGGCATGAGAGTCTAGTCATTATGCCTCAGTAGTATTTCCAAAGCTACCATAGATGTTGTTTTGCCATTAATTATGGATAGAATATTTTGGTCCTGAATCTGCTAAGCCTGGCTAAGGCCCCTGGTCCCTAATCAGACACTATAACTCTAAGTGTTTTATGGCAGAAGTATAATAAGGACAAGTCAGGACACAGAGAAAAAAATACAAAATTTCTATGACATTAACTGAATATTTTCATTCCAATTTATCACAGCTACCATGTGCTTAAGGTTGAATAGGAGTTTGAGGAGAAAGATTACGTGCTAATCCATAGATATCATTTTAAATACAAGCAAAATCAAACCAGAAATAGAATATGATACCCAACTGCTCAGTCACCACGATGTATGGGGTAAGAGGGACTTGGGAATTCTAGCACGATTATAGAAAGGGTATAAGGTCACAGTGTGCTGGGGGTTAAGTAGTCACCCACAGATTTGTTTGAATAATACTTTAGCCAAGTGTTATAAAAGTAAGCCAATTGTTTCCTTGGGGAAGTTCTGACCACTTTGGCTGAGATGGCAAGGCTTGGTAAAAATTGGACTCCCTCTCTTTGTGAGGTGCTGAATGGCGGAGGATGTAGATTGCCTTTACTAAACATCAGCCTGTTCTCATGGAAGCTGAATGTTGCTGATCATAAGAATATTTTCTGCTATGCTGCTTCATTTAACTGTTGTTGGGAGTGGGGATTGTAAGTTTTTGTCAAGTGAAGCAATTATTTTGCTATGCAGCACTATAACACTCTAAAAATGTGATCAAACACTACATGATTATGTTTATGTTTGTGTTTGCCCTTCATTGCCAAAGAAGACCATGCCATCAGAGAAATGACGACAGGACTTGCACTTGACTTTGTTTTGAGTGATGGAGGGCTATGCAGGTCATCAGCCTCATTTCTCTTCCAGAGCTATCTGAATCCAGTTGCCAGATACTCCTCAGGATGACTGGAGATGATCCAGGATGTACTGGGAGACCTTGGGCCCTTTAGGCCAAGGACTTTTCAGGTACTCACTTAGGATGAGTCAATGACCATCCATTAAATAGACCTGTTTAAGAAGTAAACAGGGCATGGTCCCTTTAATGAGGCCAAGAAAAAGAAAGGCATCAGGCTAGGAGGGAAAGAGCAACAGTTACTATAGATAACCACTCTAAAGATAAGAGGGTCCAAAAGAGACCTTAGGCAGGAGTCCATTGGCACTGGTTGGGGAAGGAGGAAGGGAAGGAATATGGAACTCAAAGTTTTAATGATGAATGCTGAAAACTGATTTAGCATGTAACTGAAAAATAATATGTAAAGGCAATAGGTTGTAGAACTCTGTTTTGCTCTATAGGAAAATAGAGGGGAGGGGAATGGAAGAGGGGGTAATAGAAGGGAGGACAGAGTGGAGGAAGGGGTGGATGGAGTGCATGTTGTTCTGAGGTGGGGGTGGGGAGAAAATTTTGAATTCAAATTATTGTGGAAATGAATGTTAAGAACTGAAAATAAATAAATTATGTAGTTTATTTTTAAAAAAAGAGATTTAAGGGACATGGAGCCAAGATGGCAGGATAAGAGTACAGACTCAACTTAGTTCTACCACAAATTCCTTCAGATACCTCTAAAAAGAGAAACTGAAAAACTGTAGGGTAGTAGAATCCAATAAGAAACATAATTTGGCAGATTTCCAGCCCAGGACATCTCGGGAATGTTGATGGGAAAGATCCGTTACACAGGGTTAGGGGAGTACAGGGTGCATAGACTACACCAGTGCAGAGTCCATCATAACAGAACAGAACAGGAACCACAAGAGCAGACTGGAGCAGAAGCAACAGTGCAGATTCTTAAACATATCAGCACAAAATAGGAGTCCAACAGATCTGAGCAAGAAACACAGGACCCCCGTTAACAGTAGCAGCCACTCCTGAGATTATCATCCCACAGATTAAATGTTTGCAAGTCACCTACTTGAACTTCTGGGAGCCAAGATGGCAGAGTAAACAGTACATGCTCTCACCATCCCCTTGATGACATTGTAAAACCCAGAGAATTCTGCCCTAAGAAAAATCCTGGAATAGTGAGATCAGCTGAAGGGACAAACAATCTCTAAGCTTGAGAGGCTAGTGGGGTCATCAAGAGAGTCCCTCTTGTTGTGACTGAAGGGGACCAGTACAGGACTGGAGCTGTCCCAGACAGCCCCACCTCAGCAAACCAGGAGGAGATCCTGAGTCCCACGGCAGTGGAGCCCATAAGCACCAAGACTAGGATGTAGGGTATGCCTTAGCACAGCCAGGGGAATTGGGAAAACACTGGGACAAGCCAGGGTTCACCAGTCACTGAGCTTGCCTGTACTCTCTCTAGCTCAGGGGAGGAGGAGACTTCCTGTTCCCAGACAAACCATCCCCCATACCTCATGCAGTGAACTTCAGGGTAACCCCACAGAACCTCAGAAAAACTTCACCTAGCCTCTACTTTGGCACACTAGCCAGCTCAGCATCAGGTAAGCTGTAGCATTCAAGCTTATAACTGAAAGAACCAGAGGCCACAACACACAAAACCTCAAGTTCTCAGCACAAGAAATATGGGAGAGAGCCCCCTGTACCACAGAAGCAGAGATCCACTTTGAAAGCCAGGAAAAATGCAATCATCATGATCAAAAAGCAAACCAGAAAAGCAAAGATCATGGAATCTTACTATGGGGACAAAGACCAAAACATGAATTTAGAAATGGACAGCATTGAGACTGTACTCCCATCTGAAAACTCAGAAGGGAATAAAAACTGGTCTCAAGTCCAAACATTACTCTTGGAAGAGCTTAAGAAGGATTTTAAAAATCAAATTAAAGAGGTAGAAGAAAAATTGGCCAATGACTTTAAAAATACAACTGGCAAAATTAAAAAAGAATTCACTGAATAGAACAGCTGCTTAAAAAGGAAAACTGGGTAAATGGATAAGGACGTACAAAACCTAACTGGAGAAAATAACTCTTTAAAGGAACAATTGGAGAAGTGGAAAAGGAAGTGCAAAAGTGAACTGAAGAATACTATTAAAAATTAAAATTGGGCAAGTAGAAGCTAATAACTCTATGAGACATCAAAGAAAGACTTTCAAAGAAAATCAAAAGAAAAAATAGAAGAAAATGTAAAATATTTCAATGGAAAAACCTTTGATTTGAAAAATAGATGGAGTAGAGAAAATCTAAGAATTATTGTTCTACCAGAAAGCCATGATTAAAAAAAGTCTGGACAATATCTTCCAAGAAATCATTAAGGCAAACTGCCCTGAGATCTTAGATCTAGAGGGCAAAATAGTCATCGAAAGAATCTACCAATCACTTCCTGAAAGAGATCTCAAACTGAAAACACCAAGGATTATCATTGCCAACTTCCAGAACTGTCAAGTTAAGGAGAAAATACTGCAAGCAGCCAGAAAGAAACAATTCAAATATCAAGGAACTACAGTGAGGATCACACAAGACCTTGCAGCTTCTATATTACAAAAAATCAGAGGGATTAGAATATGATATTCCACAAGGCAAAGAAGCTTGGACATCAATCAAGGATCAATTACCCAGCAAAACTGAACATAATACTTCAGGCAAGGAGATGAATGTTCAGTGAAATAAGGGACTTCCTGATAAAAAGGGCAAAGCTCAATAGAAAATCTGATCTTCAAATACAAGATTCAAGAGAGGCATAAAAATATGAACAAGGGAAAAAACTTGTTATTCAATGTGGGCAAATTGTTTACATCCCTATATGGGAGGATGATACTTGTTACGCTTGAGCACTGTATATTTATTATGATACCTAAAAGAGACATACATAGATGGAGAGAGTAGGTAAAAATTAACTGATGTGATAATAAAAAATGTGATTAAAGGGTACAAAGGAATTATAATGTGAGACAAGAAAAGGAGGAGGCAGAAAAAGGTAAATTACATCACAAGAAGAGACACAAAAATATTTTATAGTAGAGAGAAAGAGGGGAGGGAGATAAGCATTGTTTGAGATTTATTCTCATCTGATTTAATTCAAGGAGAGAACAACATATCCAGCTATGTACAGAAATCTAACTTTTCCTATATGTAGTAGGATGGCAAAGGGGAAAGAAAAGGGAGGTAAAAAATGAGGGAAGAAGTAGTAAGGGTAAAGGGGAATAAAAGGGAAGGGGAATGGACAGAAGGGAGAGAAGACTGAGGGAGGTGGTAGTCAAATTAAAACTCTATTATGGAGGGGAAGGGAGAAATTAAAGCATAAACTGGGGGGAATAGGATGGAGAGAAAGACAGATAGTAATCATGACTGTTAATGTGAATGGTTTCAACTTTCCCACAAAACAAAGGTGGATAGTGGAATGGATTAAAAAACATAATCCTACAATATATTGTTTACAAGAAACAAATTTGAAACAGGAGGATACACACAGGGTAAAGGTAAAATGTTGGAGCAGAATATATTATGTTTCAGCTCATATGAAAAAAGCAGGGGTAGCAATCTTAATCTCAGAGAAAGTAATAGAATAAAAAAGATTTAATCAGAAGAGATAAAGAAGGCATCATAGACAATGAACCAATATCATTACTAAACATATGCGCACCGACTGGAAGAGCATCCACATTCTTAGAGGAGAAATTAAGAGTAATAAGAAGAAATAGATAGAAGAACTGTACTAGTGAGGGACCTCCACTTCTCCTTCTCTAAAAATGATAAAGCTAACTTCAAAATAAACAAGAAAGAAGTTAAGAAGGTGAATAGAACTATGAACTATGTTCAGTGAAATAAAGGACTTCCTGATAAAAAGGACAGAGCTCAATAGAAAATCTGATCTTCAAATACAAGACTCAAGAGAGGTATAAAAAGATGACCAGGGGAAAAAACTTGTTATTCAATATGGGCACATTATTTACGTCCCTATATAGGAGATACAGTAGATATGATAGATCTCTGGAGAAAATTGAATGGGGATAGAAAGGAGTATACCTTTTTCTCAGCAGTACATGACACATACACAAAAACTGACCATATGCTAGGACAAAAATACCTCACAATCTAGTGCAGAAAGGCAGAGAAGTCCTTTTCAGATCATAAAGCAGTAAAAATTATATGGAACAAAGGGTCATGGAAAGATAGACCGATTAATAATTGGAAACTAAATATTCTAATCTTAAAGAATGAATGTGTCAAACAACAAATAATAGAAACAATCAGTGACTTCATTTAAGAGAATGAAAATAATGAGACAACCTAGCAAAACTTATAGGAAGATGCAAAAGCAATTCTTAGGGGAAGTTTTACATCATTGAATGTCTATATGAATAAAATAGAGAAAGATGACATCAGTGAATTGGGCTGTAGTTGAAACAGCTAAAAAAAGAACACATTGAAAATCCCCAAGTAAACACAAAATTAGAAATACTGAACACAAAAAGAGAGATTAAAAAAATTGAAACTAACAAAACTATTAAATTAACAAATAAAACAAAGAGTTGGTTTTATGAAAAAGGAAACAATGAAATGAATAAACCTTTGGTCAATTTGATCTTTAAGAAAGAAAGAATAAAATCAAATTACCAATATCAAAAATGAAAATGGTGAACTAACCTCAAAAGAGGAGGAAGTTAAATCAATAATTAGAAATTACTTTCCCCTAGTAAATGCCCATAAATTTGACAATCCAAGTGAAATGAATATTAAATATATATATATATATACATATATATATATAAACTGCCCAGATGAACAGAAGAGGAAGTTAAATACTTAAATAACTGCATCTCAGGAAAAAAAATGGAACAAGCCATCAGTGAACTCCCTAGGAAAAAATCTCTAGGACTGGATGGATTTACAAGTGAATTCTATCAAACATTTAAAGAACAGTTAATTCCAATACTATATAGATTATTTGGGAAAATTGGGGAAGAAGGAGTCCCACCAAATTATTTTTATGATAAAAATATAGTTCTGATACCTAAACTAGGAAGAAACAAAACAGAGAAAGAAATTATAGACCAATTACCCGAATGAATATAGATGCAAAAACTTTAAACAAGATATTAGCTAAAAAGATTACAGCAACTTATCACAAAAATAATACATTATGATCAGTAGGATTTATACCAGGAATGCAAGGCTGGTTCAATATTAGGAAAGCCATCTGCATTATTGATCATCACAACAACAAATCTAACAAAAAACATATGATCATCTCAATAGATGCAGAAAAAGCTTTTGATAAAAGACAACGCTCATTCCTATAGTAACAACTGGAGAGTGTAGGAATAAATGGAGTCTTCCTTAAAATAATAAGTAGTATCTCCCTAAAACCATTAGCAAGTATTATACGTAACAGGGACAAGCTAGATGCATTTTCAGTAAGATCAGGGGTGAAACAAGGATGTCCATTATTGCTGCTGTTATTAAATATGGTATTAGAACTGTTAGCTTTAGCTATAAGAGAAGATAAAGAAATTAAAGGAATTAAAATAGGCAAAGTTATCACTCTTTGCAGATGATATGATGATAGAGAATCCTAGAGAATCAAGTCAAAAACTATTTGAAATAATAAGCAAAGTTACCAGTTACCAAATAAACCCACATAAATCATCTACATTTCTATACCTTACTAACAAAGCGCAACAGCAAGAAATAGAAAGAGAGATCTCATTTAAAGTTATGGTAGACATTACAAAATATGTGGGTGTTTACCTGCCAAAACAAACCCAGGAACTATATGAACATAATTACAAAACACTTTTCACACAAATAAGATCAGATGTAAGTATTTGGAAAAACATCAGTTGCTGGTGGGTAGGCCAAGCTTATATATTAAAAATGACAATCCTACCTAAATTAATTTACTTTTAAATGCCATATCAATCAATCTACTAGGAAATTATTTTCTAGAGCTAGAAAAAGTAATATCAGAATTCATCCAGAAGAACAAAAGTTCCAGAATGTTAAGGGAATTAATGAAAAGAAATGCTAGGGATAGTGGCCCAGACATACCAGATCTCAAATTATATCATAAAGCAGCAATCATCCAAACCTTGAATGGAATGAGCAGAATCAGTAGAACATTATACACAGTAATGTCCACAGTGTGCAAGGACTGTTTCTGGTAGACTACGAATACAAGAACTTAAAACATTCTCAATGGACATTTGAGGCAAAATGCCATCCACATTCAGAGAAAGGGATATGGAATTGAAACACAGAATGAAATGGACTATTCTTGTGTTATATTTTGCTTTGTTTTGGTTTTTCTTATGGTTTCTCCCATTCTTTTTAATTCTTCTATACAGCATGACTAATGTGCAAATATGTTTAAATGCATGAGTGGAACCCATATAAGATTGCAAGCTGTTATGGGGAGGGAGAGGAGAGAGAGGGGGAGAAAATTTAAGACATATGAAAGTGATTGTTGAAAACTGAAAACAAATAAATTAATTAAAATTTGAAAGAAAGAATAAAGGGACATTAAAAAAAAGATATTTAACTTTGTCTTACTGGTCCCAGAATGTGTATTTTGGAACAATGCAATAAAGCTGCAGATGAGATTTTAGTTTGACATATGAAAACATTTCTCAGTACCTAATGTACAAACATGGCATAGTCCTGGCTCAGGTTGTAGGGAATTTCTTGTCATTGTATTTAATTAATGAATGGCTAAACATTCAATTGTGGGGGGATATTGTGGTGTAAAATATCTCTAAGGCCTCTTTGAACTGGAGACTATGGCATTATGAAGTCCCAAAGTGGCAGGTGGTGGGTACTTTAAAAGCTGTAAGTAGTATGAAAAAAGGCCATGCTGATGAAATGTTGCCAGAAAATTAAGGCCTGAGTTGGTGATCTTTTTTGGAATAAAGATAATGAAAAATATTTAGTTAGATTTCAAATGATTATACTAGTCCCTAAATGCCAAGAGCAAACATGATTTGGAGGACAATAAATGGGATGAGATCAAGTGAGGTGAGAATATAGTTATCTATGTTGATTTGAGCAGCAATAGAAATTTTCCTGAACCTCAGTCTCTCCTTTCATAGCCTATTATAGTATAACTATAGAGAGATCTATTAAGTTATAAGGTAGTATCTCCAAGTGATCATTATTTGACTGTAAATACTTCTGAAAGGCACAACATTGAGACGTTATAAGCTGCTATTAGCTCATGAAAATTAATGTGCCTTGTTGCATTCTATAGTGACAATTATGTGAGAGTTGAACCACAGACACATGGGACATAGGAATGGTCAGTTTCTTTGGAAGAAAGTAGGTCAAGGGCTAGGCCTATAGCCTAGGCAGCTGTCAGAGGGGTCAAAAGTTACTAAGAAACCATAATGGCATGCTTTGAATAGGATCAAAAATGAGGGTCCTTGTGTTCTTGATGCTAGACGGAGACATGAAAACAGGGTTGACTTAAGACAAATCTACCCATTTCAAGACCTCCACTCCTTCATTAGTCTTGACCTAGAAATATAACAGTGAAATTTCATAAACACATCCAAACTTGAATGGAAGAAAATACAAATATTCATAGCAACGAAAGCATTTCATATATTCAAAAACTTAAATTATGGCTTCTATTGTCAATCATTTCATATTTAAACTGGTGTTTTTTTCCTATTTTAATTAGACATTAATCTTATTAAAGTATATATTTCATAACAAACAGGCAAGGAGATATAAACTAGATCAAGAACACGAATGAGAATTTAAGACAAACAAACCCAAGTTGTTGCACCAAGAAGCAACGTAGTGCATGTAAGCATTTCTCACAGAGTCACTGCAAATACATCACCAAGCAAGCAGACCATCATTAAGTAACTTGAAACTGAAAGGGAATTCAAAGGAAAACAACAATGGAACTTGAGACTTAGCTATTGTTATTGATACCATATAAAGCAAATTTTAAAAGCAGAGGGATGTATTTGCCACACTGATTTTTAAACACTGGCAATTTGTATGACTGACAACATTAACAACTGATGTAAGAAGTCTTTTAGGGAGCATGATGGTGTAGGTAACTAATTTTCAATTCAGAGCAACTCACTTGAAGACATAAACAGAACTAATACCTGTTCAATAGTACCAAGATATGTCATAAGAATCTGTGAGGGAATGTCTGACACCTACAACAAGTTAAAATAAGTTAAATACTAGGGAAAATATGTTCCAAAAGATTGCAGATGTCTCAGATCAAATTATATTTCTATGAAAATTTATGTGGGATGGCCAGCTGATAGAGCATAAAAGAACAATTCAACGAAGTTGCAACACATTTATGTAAGGATCACCCAGTTAACCTGAAGTGCATGTGAATATTAAATCTGGTAATGAAACTATTAAAAGTACTACTTACTGCTTTGGTGTTTAAATACCCAGGTTATATTTTTAAAGGATCATCTAAAAGAGGTGTTGCGCAATATGGACACAATAGTGATTGCCACAGTACCACTTGTATTGGAGAAAAAAAAAAAGGTGATTTTCTGATGAGAGACATTTTAAGAAAGTACTTGCAGACATGATCATTTAGTTAGTTATAGAACTGATTTTTCCTCCTAAAAATTTCTGGTACATTGTAGCACCAACATAATATTCATAGTGCCTATGGCAGCCATGAAATATGCTGGTGTAATTTTGAATCACACAATACAACAGACACTTCACATGGAAGACAGAACTGAAGCACTTATTCAAACACCAGAAAGGCAAATCCATAACAGCAACAAAGAAATCCATACACAATAACAATGCAGTGTCATTACTATCCCAAAGCCTTCTCATCACTTAGGTATCCCACAAACCAGCTCCCTTAAACAAATCATAAACAGGCTCTCTTAAACAAAATCAGAAACAAGCTCTCCCTCTCACGCTTGTTGCTGCCTTTCCCAACTCTGATTGCCCTCCAACTAACTTCCTTTCAGCTCTGCTCTAGCTCTCCTCTTTCTGTTCCACTCTTTCTGTTCCATCCCTACATATGACTTGACTCATAGGACTCAGGCTTCCATTTGCCTTAAGCAGGTCACATGGGCCTATTAATTGATGGAAAAGATCTTCCCATTAAGTAGCAAAATTACATTAACAATAAGCAAAAATGCATTATCAATACATACTTCTCTTCATTTGGGCCTTCATTGCTACCTTTGAAACCTCCTCTCCCATTATTTACTTCTGATCTCATTTTCCACTTTCAGGCAACCACAGATCTATTAAATCATTAAAAGGCAGACCCCATTTCTGACCAGCAGATCAGCATTCCCCAATTTGATAAAGGAAATGAATCATTTGTCCTCCCTTTGGCACCAAAGCTCAACATTTCCCAAACCAAGTTTATGGTCTTTTTTCCTCAAATTTATTCTTTCTCCTTTCTTCTTTCATTACTCCTTAGAACAGCATCTATTTATTTAATCTCCCATACTGAAATTTTAGTTATATTACTGCCTGTCTCTTATCCCTTTCCTATTACCAATAACCAATTGCTATGTCTTCCCAGATGTCCTCTACAAGCTGTCCTCTCCTCTCTTATCCTTTTTTCTGTCACTTAAAACTCCTCATTACAACCCATTTGTACTCGTAATAACCCTTTAACAGCTCTTCTTTCCTCTCCTCTCTTTCCTTTCCCAATCCCTTTGCCTATAGAGAATGGGACACTTTATTTCTCATTTCAAAACTGTGCAAAAAATATACCTACTACCTAAAAGCAGGTAAGATTTATATAGCACTTCAAAATTTGAAAAGTGCTTTACAAATAGTCCTTCATTTTATACTCACAAAATCCTTGGGATGGTGATACATACATTACATGCATTTTATAGATAGCAAAACTGAAACAAATTGGTTAAGCGACTTGCCCAATATCACATGCTAGCTGGTTTGTGTCTCAGGAAAGATTTGAATTTAGGTCTTCCTTACTCCATGTCCAGCATTCTAATCACTGAGCTATCTAGCTGCTTATAAAGTAACATTCAAAATAATTATCTTGGCATTTAGACTTAAACAATCTGATTCCACTTTACCCTTCTGAATTTACTTTCTATTACTACATTTCACTAAACTGAAAGACTTATCATTTTTATACATACAGACACACACACACACACACACACACACACACACACACACACACAGAAACCATACTTTCTAACTTCTGTGCCCTTTACTGTGCTGTTTCCTGTAGCTGAAATATCAGTCCCCTCACCGCACCATTTTATTCTTTCTGACCTAATTAAAATGCTGCTTCCTCTAGAAAGCTGTATTTTGGGCTTTCTTTTTTCCAGTTGGAAATTCTTTTTTTCTTTTTAGATTTAATATAGAACTGGTATTTATCCTATGTTTTTCCATAGCATTGCATTTTTATTTATGTTATCATACATACATGCCTATGGAGTGGGAGTGCCCCCCTCCTCATACCACCAGCCCTGCTTGCTGCCAGTTTTCATGGCTACCACCCAGGGAGGCAACTTCTGTGGAGAACTCCCAACCAATCACCATTCACATGGCAGACAAACCAGCCTAGATGAAGCATCAGGATATCCTGAAGGAAAGTCAGGAGGCAATAGACTTCAGGCTGGTTCAGACACCACTATCACCTTGAGCCTTATCTCGCTATAAGCCCTTAAGGAGACTGCTGAGGACTCCACACCCAAGGGTCTTGGGAATAGCAAAGATTCCAGATCAAAGCATCCAGACGTTATCCTGCAAAACAACGCCTGTGGAGTTGCAGCCTGCTAATTGTTTGTTTAAGTGCTACAGTCACAACTATTGAAAGATGCAGAAAAGAAGATCCTTGCCACCAAAGTCTTTAGAACTGTCAAATCAGAAAACTGCCAAAATCAGAAAATGATATAATTTTTTATCAATGGAAATGACATTTGAAAAAAAATCATTACCCCCTGCACCCCAATGACATGAGTCCTTTGCATCTTAATCACAGTATAAACCTTCTGTATATACTGTCTCCCCAATTAGAATGTTAATTCCTTGTGAGCTAGACTGTCTTAATTTTCTGTTTGTGTGCCCACATCTTAGCACACTGATTTGCACACAATGAGCTTTTAAGAAATTCATCATTTACATCACCTGTACCCTCTCAGCCTTCTCTGACTCTCAGGCCTTTTTCTCAAATTGTCCATATTTAAAATTGATTCCTCTTCTTCTACATGACTTTCTATTGAAGGCCTAACTTTTATACAGCTTTATGAGACCTCACTCTTTTATGAAGATGCTTCTGACCTTCTCCACCCCAAACTATCTGAAAATGAGTTTTCCTTCTTCAAAATTCTCATAACACCTTGGCAAAAATGACTTCTTTGCACTCATTCTTCTTGTATTTCATTCTTTAAGTGTGTCTTTTCTCTTTGAGAGCAGGGCCTGTGTTAGATCAATCTTTAATTACTGAAATCAAGGATACTCCAGAAATTAGAATGAGTACTCACTGAATTTGAGGAATTATAAAATGAGGTAACTGACTTGATCAGTATCTCATACCCATTTTAATTCATCCATTTGGTATGAGATGCCTCTCAAAATGAGTGACTGTGAATGAATTAAAAGATAAAAAAAACCCGTTTATTAAGTATTTACTCTATGTCCAAAGCACCTAAGATAAATGTAGAAAACCAAGAGAGCCCTTCATCCAAGGAGTTCACATACTAATGAGGGATATAACACATATAAGAGGGATATAACACATATTCAGATGCAAGTCAGATAGAAAGGCCCAATGGTCCTTATGGCCTGGTACCAAAGCAGATGGAAATGAATAGTCTTTGTGTCATTTCTACTGATAAAATCATTCATTTGTGATGTTGAAATTGACAGTGCTAAGGATTTAAGTGCCAAGAAATGCCTTTTATGTGCTTTTGGTATTTGTGGCTGTAACACCAAGCTGTTATCAGGCTGTATCTCTACATGGTTTGCTTCCTGAGACAATGGATAGGGAATGTGGCCTATAAACAGGAACAGTGTTCTGGATGGAGATGTCCTCTTGGATTCCTAGACTTACTAAGTGATGCTGATGCTTTTGAGGAAGAGTGTCTCCTTCTTCACTGCAATTACTTCCCTCAATTTTATCTTTGAGGCCTTAGGTAGAAGAAGTGCCAGTGGTCTGGGGGACAACCAAACAAATACAAGCTCCAGAGAGGGGAGAATAAAACTCATGCACAAATGTTTATAACTCAACCAAATGCCTTCAAGGATTTCCTTTATAGACAAAATAGGAGTGGGAAGTGATGAACCTCCAAATCTACATTCAGATTGATGTGATTGGTTGGATGGTCTTTCCACAAATTAGGCTGATGCAGTAGTTCCAAAGAAAAGTTTCATCTGTAATAATTTTTGGTTGGAAGGCATACAAGACACTTGTTTGTAGAAAACAAGACTTTGAGTTCTAGTTTTGTTCTTTCCCCTGAAATCTTTTTCCAGATCTATGCTTCATAGCCCTTAAGTTCAATGATTCATTGAATATATGAGAATATGGGACTAATTTTCCTTGATTTACTTAAAGTTAACTAACAAGAAAGATACAAAATGGCTTGTTTCTTATGTCAAACATTGTGGTACTATCTTGGACCAGATAAATATTTTTTTCTTTTATTATTGGGTAAAGGAGGTTAGGGAAACTTTTGGCTGATTCTAAGCATGAAAGGAAGCTTCAAGGAAGCATTAACACTTAAAGGATTTCTGCATGTGCTATAGAATAACCTTACTTAGCCTGTCCTCTCAAGAGACAGGTACTTATTTTGCTTTTTTTTAATTTTTTTTAACCTCTTAACTCTACCTATGAAATGGTAAAAATAGATTGGATATGAGGCTGGGGAAATTAAAGTTTCAATATACAAAGATTCACAAGAAACCTTACTTATTGGGATGGCTATGTATAGATGTGTGTAAGTCTATGAAGAGTATATTCTAGGGCAATCAAGACTGATTCATTTATTCCTCAGTGTCAAGGAATATCAAATACAAATTTCATAGAAGCAAAGCCAAATCCTTACATTGTGGTAGGAATATACAATTCACAATAAGAAAAGGATCTCAAACTACTGAACAAAATATCATGGAAAGTGTTGTAGAGGTTAAAATTTAGTTGGTCTTGCCCTGCCACAATGCTTAGCACCTAGATCAGTTCCTTAAACATACTAGGTACTTAATAATTGTTTCTTAACTAAATGAATGAATGAAGGTGAAGATATTTCGTAAAACTTTTGATCTCCCTCTGAACCTTGAATTGTACTCCCCACATATTTAGGTGCTTTGCAAAAGTTTGCTGAATTTGTTGTCAGACAGAGAGATAGAGAAAGAATATTAAGTTTGATGGAGACTATATAATGAGAATAGTAGAAGATCAAATGGTACCAGGGTAATTGGAACATTTCATTCTTGTTTGGGATTTCCTCAAATGGAGGGCTTCAGGTAGCACAACCAAATGTCCCTCTTGCTGTTCCTCACATATAGCACCCCACTACCATCTGTATAATTTTGATAGACTTTGATAGGTACTCTATGCTTATGATGTACTCCTTCATTTCCATGGCCTTGAAATTCTGGTTTTCTCAAAACTTATCTTGAGCTCCACCTTTTGAATAAAATCTTTCCTGGTACTCCCAGATACTAGTGTCCTTCCCACTGAGGTTTCCTTATATAGGCTTTATATGAGTTTTGTATAAAACTATCCATGTGTACCTTCTTTCCCTCATTATAAACCATGCCCCTTGAGGACTGTGACCCTTTTAATTTTGTGTTTTTATGTATACATCTATACACAAATATGTATATATACATATATACATACATATATACATATATAAATACTTTCAAATTTGAATTTTTATTGCCACTTATCAGTCTTATAAAAGATGGAAATAAATCAATAACTAGTGATCATGGGAAAGAGATTGGAAAGAAAAGGGAAAAGCTTCCAGCAACCTGGAATCTTGTAGAGTTATAGGACCAAGAGAGAAAAAGGGAGATGTGGAAGAGTCCCATCTTGGAGTATTTTCACCACATATTTCACAATTTTGAGGAAGATTTCAGGGGGAAGCAAGTGCCTACTATATGTCCAATGCATTTACCATCATTAGCAAGCTTAGTGACTGGCTAGTTTGTGTCGTATGTTGTTTGAGAGATTGGTATGAGAGAATAAATGCTATATTATAGATGGTGACCATCTAAAGTGTGTTCTGGTTGTATATTCAAAGAGATTATAGAAAAAAGTATGTACCCTGGGAGTGGATTCCAATGAGATTATTAGGGATTTTTAACCTAATGACTATGAACACACACACACAAAAGTAAGTGTGTAGGTGTGTGTGTGTGTGTGTGTATGCATGTATATATGTATAAAACTTTATTTCAGTACTGTTATTTTCTTTTGCAGTTGGAAGGATGATATTTTATCCATTTTAAAATAATCTTTTGATAAGAGATCCTTGCGCTTCACAGTGCTGACAAAGGGGTCCATAACTCACAATGAACTAAGAACTCAGGGATTAGAGGGTGGGACATACAATCCTGAGTGAAACTAGAGTTAATTAGTGCCAGTGTGAACGTGAAGCCTTGAAGTCTTGATATTACAATGGAAGCTGGTGTTAGAAAGAGAAAATGAGGATAGGGTCTGAATGAATAAGTAAGGACATGAGTGAACACACTCCCCACTGTGCTGCTATCTATTTAAATCCAGCTAACCTACCTATGGTCTCTGCCTTTAATAATGTGACTTTCTTGGTGAGTGTGGGTGCCTTCTGCAAAAGGTACCTCTACCTCCTTTTCTCTCACTTGGTTCTAACACACCCCACCCCCACCACAATCTGGCTTCTACATTTATTACTCAGTTGAAATTCTCTTCAAAGTAATTTTGGTCATTTGATTAGCTTCCATTTCATGTCAGATCTATTTAACCAGCTCTAAACTCTCTCCTGACCTCCAATCTTGAATAGTCAATTGCCTATTGGACATTTCAAATTTAATGTCCCATACACATCTTGAACTCACACTGTGTAAAATACAACTCATTACCTTTCTCCCCAAATCAAGCTCTCCTTTTATGAAATTCCCTATTACTGTTGAAAGAAACATCATTCTCCCAGTCCCCCTAGTTTACAATCTCAATGTTGTACATAACTCTTCATTCACAATTGCCTTACTTACCAATCTCTTGACAAGTCTCCTTGTTTCTAACTGCACATTTCTCATACACCTCTCTACTCAAATAACCGTCATTGTTCCAGGTCCCCACCACTTCACTCCTGTACTATTTTAATACTTTTCTGGTTCATTTCTCTGCCTAAAGACCCTTTAAATTTCAGTCCAATTTCCAATCAGCTGCCAAAGTAATCTTATTAAAGCACAGGTATCACCATGCCAACCCCTAATATACTAAACTAAAGTAGTCCTCTATTACCTCCAGAATCAAAGAAAATTCTCTTGTTTTTAAAGCCTTCTACACATTGAGCCTTTCCTACCTTTCTACTCTTCTTATACTTTACCCTCTTTTATATACTGTATGATAAAATGACCCTGGCTATCTTGCAGTCCTTCAGAAAAGACACTCCATCTCCAGCTTCTGGGCCTTTTCTCTAGCTGTCTCCCATGGCTACAAACCAAGAATGCTATAGTTCCTCATATCTGCTTCCTGACTTTATTTCTCTCCAGACTCAACTGAAATCTCACTTTCTTCAATCATCTTAGTCCCACCCCTAGTGTTCCTTCCTCTACTAATGTGTTACCTTAGTGATTATTTTGTTGGTTATATTACCCAATGAAATATTCACTACTATACGTCCAGGACCATGTTTTTGAGTTTCTTTTAATCCATAGTGTTTGGTATAGTGTCTGTTGAATAATAACGAATTAATAAATATTTATTGACTGACCTAGCTAGAGATAAAGAACAGAGCTTTTAGCTACAAGTAAGATTTGGAAAACCTTTATCTTCTGTAGGCTGTAGAGGCAAAACAGCTAGAAAGTTATCAATGCTAAACCATTTAAGGAAGGAAGGAAGGAAGGAAGAAAATAAACATTTAGTAAGCTTCTTGTATGGATCTTGTCTAGATCATGTAGGAGGGTGACTGCTGATGATGCAAGGGTCCTAGGAGTCATATAAGCAGTTTCATCTCTGCAGAGATTGGATGATGGATACGGGAGTCTAATTGGAAGTAGGAATCAGACTCTTCGTGTCTTGGAATCATAGCCTAGGCTGATAAGACATGGCAGTCAAATTGGTAATAATGGTTTGACTCACGTATTTGATCTCACTCTTGTCTTTCCTCAATGCACCTTCCTACATTAGCCAGTTTGATACTGTCTATTTTGTGTGTGTGTGTGTTTGTTCTTTGTTGCTGAAGAAGACCATGCCATCAGAGAAATAATGACATGACTTACACTTGACTTTGTTTTGAGTGAGGGAGGGCTGTGCAAGTCACTAGCTTCACTTTTCCTCCAGAGTCCTCTGAATCCAGTGACCAGATATTCATCAGAATGACTGGAGATGACCCAGGATGAGGCAATTGGGGTTAAGTGACTTGCCCAAGGTCACACAGCTAGTGAGTGTCAGATGTCTGAGGTGAGATTTGAACTTAGGTCCTCCTGACTCCTGCACTGGTGCTCTATCCACTGCACTATCTAGCTGCCCCTGGCCAGTTTGATACACCTTCCCTGTGTATGATGGTTGTTTGATAGTTGGTGAGGATCGATAGTCACTTTTTCACTGTGTGAATGGGTAGGATTGTGAATTGATTGGCAGCTTTTTCATCTCACTAACACTAAAGAATTATTCAGTACAGAAGGAACTGTGATGAAAAACTGCAAGACTGGATTCTGTCAAGTGCAGCATCATGGGTTGCTGATTTCTTCCTGGGTTCCATTAGGATGGAAAGTATCTAGAGCTGGAACATCTTAGTGACCTAGGTATGAGTAATCATAGCACAAATAAGAAATTCCTACCTCACAAAACAGTCTTAATAAATTCCCCTGATGCAAGGTAAATTAGGCAGAGCTCCAGGGATAATAGGGACTTCCTCGCACTCCATCTGAAACCTGGATAATTTAAAAGTCCTTTGAGGAAGCTTGACACCATAGCAAGAGAAAACATGAAAATTGAGAAGGAATGGACTAGAGCTGAGTACAAGCAGAATAAGATGAAATGCTCAAAATACAAAGAGAACAATGCCTATATCCCAAAATAATTAAAACAAATAAAAAGAGGCCCTAGGCTACACTTGAGATGATTGTCTCACAAGGTATTAAAGATTTACATAGCAGTAAAAACTTTATAATTCCTTTTACATTCAATGCTTTCTTCCTTTTCCTATTGTCAAGTAATCATGAACAAACATTTATTAATGTCCTCTTATGTGCCAGGTACTGTGCTAGGTGCTGGGGATACAATAGAATTAATAAACAAACCCTACTCACATGGAGTTCATATCATTCTAATGGAAGAGAAAAGAAGGAAAGAAAGAGATGAGAAAGAGAGTGAGAGAGAGAGAGAGAGAGAGAGACATCTGGAAAAATAACCTCATTTTTCCCTATGATGTATGAAGCAAAATCCTCAGCTGAGATCCTGGAGGAAGTGAGTGCCATAGAAGGCTTAAGAAGAGATGAAAATATATGTAACAACTGCTATAGAGAGTGAGATAGTACAGCTATTAAGGAAAATTTTAATAATTGCGTTACTACAGTGAGACCTCAGTTGAGGTTACATAATATACATATGTATTGGGCCCAATGAGCACAACTTTGTGATTTTCTCTAACTGCAGCTGTGAATAGGAGCAAAGGAGGAGGACAGTGGGAATAATCAAAATTTAGAATTTGGCATAGTATTGTCAGTGATGGAAGGTGGGGAGAAATGGTGGGAAGAGGCAGAACAATGCAACACTAGGAGTCTGCTACTGTGGAGCCCATTACATATAAAGAGTTGAATAAGATTGGGGTGGTAATGAATTGAAATATAGTATGATGATACCATCTAGCAGCTTCATATTTTAACTAATAAGTGTTTTTAATTGGGTGCTAAATTCTCTCATTTTTTATTCTTTACCAAAGAAGACATATAAATAGTTACAACATTCCTTAAATATGTTTCGTAGGGAAGAAGCCCTAGTGGCCCAACTTAGTTAATGTTCTGATATTATTTACTTATTTGTGGAAATCATCTGACATTCATCATATCCTATTTAGTGAAGCTAATCATATTTTTGTCTTTATATTCTGCCTCCCTAGACAGATATTAAAATGTTTGAGGGCAGGGACTATGGCCTATACTTCATAGTATTTCCCACAGTGCCTCACACATAGGTGACTATCCAATATTTGTTTATTAATTCATGAGTTGATTTCCATTGATCCTATGCCTCAGAGTTTGTGACATTTCAATAATTCTGTGAGATATTGACACGATCAGTTCTCCCTCTGGGTAGGGTGACATTCAAATAGAGAAGAAAAAGAGAAGATTCAGTTGATACACCATGTCCAAACTTGGATAAAGATATATAGGATATGTGTGTGTATGCAAGTATGAACACACACACACACACACACACTGTCCCAAATTAAATTGTGAGAGACCAGGTTCTGAGCATGACTAGTCAATCTATTAGTTATTCTAGAAAAAAAAATCAAGGTCATTGTTCCCTCTTGATTACCAAAGACCACAAGTAAATGTTACAAGGCCCTTTAAATCCAGGTGAATTTTCCTTCAGATTGACCTGACAGTAATTGAGAACAACAAAATGCTACCATGATTGGTGAGTGGGTTGGCCTTCAGATGTGACTGATCCTGCCCCTTTCTGACACTCAAAGAATACCAGGTGTTATATGAAAAACAAAAACTTTAATTAGAAAAAAAAACCTATACTGATTCAACCATTTTTCAGAGCAATATGAAATTATGCTCAGAGTTATTAAACTGCATATATCCTTTGACCCAATAGTGCTACTACTAAATCTGTTTCTCAAAATTATCAGGGGAAAAGGCAAAGAACATATGGGTTCTAAAATATTTATAGCATCCCTCTTTGTGGTGGCAAAAACTGGAAATTTTGAGGATGCCTGTCAATTGAAGAATGTCTGAACAAGTTGTGGTATATGGTTGTTATTGAATACTACTGGGCTATTAGAAATTATGAAATCAATATAAAAAAACATAGAAAGAGTTGTAGGAAATAATGAAGAGCAAAATGAGCAGAACCAAGAGATCATTGTATACAGTAACAATAATATTTTTTTAAGAATAACTTTGAGTGAATAAGTTATTTTGACTATTGTAAGTACCCAAATTAGCTACAAAGGACACATGAAAGAAGACACTATCCGCATACAAAGAACCGATAAATAGATACATAGAATGGTTTTACTCATATATATACATGTGTATACACACATTTGTGCATAATGATAGCCATCTCAAGGGTGAGGGAGGGGAGGAGAAAGGGGAAAAAAGAAGGTTACATGCATAACTTTATTATATATTTAAAAGAAATAGCAAATTGTACAGAATAGATTTGCAGTTTCAAATACAATCATTGTTCTATTATACTATGCTATGTAAATGCTTGTTTTATTTTTTAAGTGCAGAATGAAATAAATCACTTTTTAAAAAATAAGAAAAAGCAACATAAGCTAGTGGGGAGGAGCCAATATGGCAGAAAAAAGGCAAGGACTTGCCTATGTTCTCCCAAATTTTGATCTTTAAGTAATACCTCAAAACAAATTTTGTTATGACAGAACTCACAAAAGGACAAAATGAAACAATTTTCCACTCGAAGACAACACAGAACGTTGACAGGAAAGGTCTATCACACCAGGATGAAAGAGCATCACAGGCTATGTCACTGCCAGCCCAGCAAACCAGAAGGACAACCTATGGGCAACTGAATCAACAGCAGCAGAGGTTGCTTCTGGAGTTGTCAGCCCACAGATGATAAGGGGGCCAGCTAAGTGGTCAGAAGGAAATGAGAGAGGTAACTTTGCTATTACTGCATGTAGGAATCTGGCATATTGCCCATACTCAGATTTCAGTCAAAGTCCCGGGAGGAAAAGGAGCACTAGCATAACACAGAGTATGGTTGCAAGTGAGAGGGAACGCTGATTATTGTTCCAGAGCACAGAAAACTGATTGTGGCCATTCATATACTAGGCACAGGCCAGGAGACTAGTAAACACACCTCTCCTTAAAGCATACCACCTTGGAAGAAATGAAAATTAAAAAACAAACAAACAAACAAACAAAAACCAGAGCCAGCTCTCGGAACAGCTGCCAAAAAAACCTAAAGATGAGATAGTCCCTTTTCTATCCCAGGAGTCAAGTCCAACTTTAATTTAAAGTTAATATAAAAGTCAAAAATAGACTTGGAAAATGAACAAACAATAACAACAACCACAAAGATCCTGACCATAGAAAGCTACTATGGTAACAGGGAAGATGGAAACACAAACTCAGCAGAAGACAGCAAAGTCAGAACTTCCATATCCAAAGCCTCAAAGAAAAGTGTGAAATTGTCTTAGGTCATGGGGGAGCTCAAAAAGGATTTTAAAAATCAAATAAGAGAGGAAGATGAAAAATTGGGAAATAAAATGAAAGTGATACAAGTAAATCATAAAGAAAAAGAGCAAATAGCTTGGTAAAGGTGGCATTAAAAATAATGAAGAAAACAACACTTTGCAAATCAGAATTGACCAAATGGTTAGAGATGAACAGTGAAAAGAAGAATGACTTAAAATCAGAATTGGTCAAATGGAAAAAGATATACAAAAATGCACTGAAGAGAACAACTCCTTGAAAATAAAATTGGCCAAATGGAAAAGGAGAGACAAAAGCTCAAAGAAGAAAATAATTCCTTCAAAATTAAAATTAGACAAGTAGAAGTCAGTGACTCCATGAGACATGAAGAAATAATAAAACAAAATCAAAAGAACGAAAAAATAGAAAAAAATGATAACTGTCTCATAGGAAAAAAACTAATCAGGAAAAAAGATTGAAGAAGAATAATTTAAGATTTATTGAACTACCTTAAAGTCACATTAAAAAAAAGCCTAGACACCACCTTTTGAGAAATTATCAAGGAAAACTGCTTTGATATTCTAGAACTAGAGGATAAAGTAGAAATCAAAAGAATCCATTGATTACCTCCTGAAAGAAATCTCAACGTGAAAATTTCAGGAATATTATAGCCAAATTCCAGAGTTCCTAGGTCAAAAAGAAAATGCTACAAGTAGGCAGCAATGAAAAAAAAAAAGACTTTAAATGTTATGGAGACCCAATTAGAATAACACAATATTTAACAGCTTCTAAAGGTTTGAAGAGCTTGGAACATGATATTCCAGAGAGCAACTGAGCTTAGACTCCAAATAAGAACTATCTACCCAAGAAAACTGAATGAAATAACTTTTCAAGGGTGTAATGTTAGGGGAATTTGAAGATCATCACAGCCCCTTAATAGGCCCATGTGACCTGCTTTGAACTTTCACTCAGCCCCCAGCCTGAGTCACATGAAGCTGATGGTGGGAGGAGACTGCTGAATGGCTGGAGGAGGAATGGTGAAGCAGGAAGAGACAGTGAGGTACCCTGAGAGAAAGGCAGTAGGCAGAGCAGAACAGTTAACCTGAGTGAGAGAGGGACATTTTGCCTAAGGGAGCTTGTTTGTGAGAAAAGCTTGGGAATGGCAGTCCTCCCTGTGTTGGTAACATGTAAAAACTTCCTTGTTACCATGGTGGAATTAGCTTTCTGGTATATGAATAATATTTTGTTTCATCTTTGAGGAAGAGAGTTTATATTTTGCAAATTTGCCCTAGAGTTATGCCTGCATATTCTTAGCAGCTGCTGTAGGTATCACATTGGTTGTACAGGGAAAAATGGATATTAAACTAAATACAGGACTTTCAGGCATTCCTGGTGAAAAGACCAGAGCTGAAAAGAAAAATGTGGTTTTTATATATGATTCAAGAGAAGTATAAAAAGGGAAAGAGAAAAGCGGAATCATAAGGGGCTCAGTAAGGTTAAACTGTTTACATTTCTACATGAGAAGGTGATACTAGTAACTCTTAAGTATTTTCTTATCATTAGGGCAGTTAGAAGATGTGCACATCTACAGAAGTGTGAGTTAAATATGATGGGATGATATATAGATATACATATAGATATGTCACATATACATATACATGTATATATGAAGCAAGGGTGAAAAGAAGAATGCATTGGGAGAAGGGGTAAGGGAGAGGTAAATGAGGTGAATTATCTGAAACAAAAGAGGTAGGGAAGCACTTTTATAGTGGAAGTGAAGATGGGAGAGGAAGGGGGAATGCTTGAACCTTAGTCTCATCAGAATTGGTTCAAAGAGAGAATAATGTTCCCACACAGATGGCTGTAGAAATGCATCTTACCTATAGGAAAAATAGCAGTTCAAGGAGATAAAGGAAGAGGGGGGAATCAGAAAGGGAGGGCAGATTGGTGAATGGGCTAGTCAGAAGCAAAATACTTTTGAGGATAGACAGGATGAAAGGAGGGAACAAAATAAATAGGGAAATATGATGGAGGGAAATACAGTTAGTAATGATAAAAATTATAACAAGTTTCTCTGATAAAGGCCTCATTTTTCAAATATAGAAAGAACTGAGTCACATTTGTACAAATAAAATCCATTCTCCAATTCATAAATGATGAAATGATATGAACAGTCAGTTTTCAGATGAAGAAACAAAAGCTATCTTTAGACATTTTGAAAAAAGCTATAAATCATTCTTGTTGAGAGAAATTCAAATAAAATAGTTCTGAGTTACCAACTCACACCTATCAAATTTGCTAATAGGACAAAAAAGGAAAATAAGAAATGTTGGAGAAGATGTGGGAAAATTAAAAGAGTAATCCACTATTGTGAAGTTGTGAACTGATTCAGCCATCTTGTAGAACAATTTTAACTATGCCCAAAGGGCTATGCAAACCCCTGCATACACAGTAATACCACTACTAGTGGTATCTATATCCCAAAGAGATAAAAAGCAAAAAAGAAGAAGAAGATATGTACAAAAATATTTATAGCAACTCTTATCTGGTGACAAAAATAATGGAAAATTAGGGGATGCCTATCAGTTGGGGAATGGCTGAACAAGTTACGATACATGACTCTTGTGCTATAAGAAATAATGAACAGGATCCTCAAACAAAAAACAAACAAACAAAAAACCTTCAAAGGCCTATATGAACTGTTACAAAGTGAAATGAGAAGAAGCAGAACACTGTATGTGTAACAACAGTACTGCGTAATGATCATCTATGAATGACTTAGCTGTTCTCAGCACTACAATCATACAAGTCAATTCTGAAAGGCCTATAATAAAACAATGCTAGGTGGAGCCAAGATGGCAGAGTGAGAACAACTACTCACCTAAGCTGTAAGACAAACTCCTTTAGATAGCTCTAAAAAGAGAATCTGAATGGATTTTGGAGTGGCAGAAGATGGAGGAGAGAGACTCTGGCAGATCTCTAACTCAGGACAAACTGGAGGCTGATGGGAAGGATCTGTTGCATGGGGCTGGAGGAATGCACAGCACACAGGCTGTACCAGCACTCTCTTGCTGTGGCTTTCTCCTCCCAATAAATTCCTCTCTCATCCCTTATTTTTATTGTTTTAGATATCATCCTTTCCTATTCAACTCATCCTGTGCCTTGTGTCTATATATATATATATATATATAGAGAGAGAGAGAGAGAGAGAGAGAGAGAGAGAGAGATAACATATATATATATATATATCACCATATATACATATAGATTATAAAATATGTGTGTATATGTGTGTGTGTGTGTGTGTATAATGCCTCCAACTACCCCAATACTGGGAAAAGTTTCAAGAGTTACAAATATTACCTTTCCATGTAGGAATGTAAACAGTTCTGCTTTAGTAAGTTATGGAGACAATTCTACATGTTTATACTAAAAGCCAGATCCAAATTATCTCCCCTCTTCCAATTTCTCTAATCTGTGTCATCCTGACACCTAGCCTTGTTTTTCTTCAATGACCCTATATCTCCAGCAACCCTTTGAAATGCTAGTCACTCCTTCACCAACTTCTATCTCACAGGAGGTCCGGTTGGCATATTTTCTTGCTCAAAGTTATTATTTTCAGATTCTTCTTCACCATTAATTAGTAACCTCTGTCTTCCTTTAACATTCATGCCATGCACCTATAGTACCCTTTCATGAACTGTGAATTGGTAAATTGGAAAGAGCATACTGAATTTGGAGTGAGAGAAATTTGCATTGATACCTGGCTCTGACTCTTTGTTTCTCTGGGTCCTTGGGCAGAACATTCATCCTCTCCGTCTCACAATTTCCTCTTCATCTATAAAATAAATAGTTTAGATTTGGATAACCTCTAAGTTCTCCTCAACCCTAAAACTATAATCCCATGATTCTCCATACTCAAGGATCTCCCAAATGTTGTCCTTGATTTGCACATTTGGCTCACAGTCTTCCTCTACACTGCTTCCCTTGCCTGTATCCTTGTGTACTTCAAAATCTTTCCTAATAATGCTTTTAACATACCACCTTCACAGTACCTTAACTTATTAGTCAGGCATTTGGTTAGTGAAAACACATTTATTCAGTGGCAGGCACTTGATTGAGCACTGAGAATATAAAAACAGGCAAAAAGAATCCTGGATCTCAAGAAACAGGCATTGTAATGAGAGAGACAACATGTAAATAATAATGTATGTTACATATAACATGAATGCATGCATATATGCAAATTAAGTAAAAGGTAATCAGACCAAAAAGACAAGAGTTGGGAACAGGGTAGCACTAGAAAGGGGCTTGTATAGAAGGCTGAACTTGAGTTTCTGAATGTTGAAAAAAATGAAAAGACAGAGGAGGAAGAGAATTCCAAACATGGGACTTGGCCAGCATAAATAGGATGCAAATGCATGAAAATAGGAGATGGAGTGTCACATATGAGAATGATGAGTAAATTTGAATCCCTCAATAACAGATCATAAGGAGAAGACTAAAGTGTAAGAAGAAAGAAAAGAGAGGACCAGGCTATAAAAAGCTGGAAGGGTAACACAGAAGTTTTTATTGTGTTTAATACTGGAGGCAGTAGGAAATTATTGAAAGTCATTTAAAGTGAAGAGACTGGAGGTGACATGGTCAGACTAAGACTCTAGCAAAAGTAATATTAACTGCTAAGCAGAAGCTAAATTGAAGTGGAAAGAAAACTAAACACTTCAAATACTGTGACCTCTGTCTCCATAGTATTTGATCCTTGCATGGGTGCAAACCACACCTTTGACAATCCAGCAACAGAATCTCCACCAAGTAGTCATCCAAGTTCTTAAAAATCTCAAATGATGAAGAATCCATTAAAACCCAGGGAAACCTCTTCTTCCACTCTTAGGCAACATGTGCCGCTGCTACTGTTGATGCTGCTACTGTTGATGGTGCTGCTGTTGATGAGGAGGAGGAGGAGGAAAAAGAGCAGGAGGAGAAAAAAGAGGAAGTTTTTTTTTTTTTTTCCTGAAAGCTAGATTCATTTTCTTCATTGGCAAAAATATTAAAGATACGCAAGGGAGGAAGAAGACTTTCTCTTTTGAAGGAAAGGGACACTTCATGTATTCTTGCATTTTTTTTAGCTAAGATTCCACGAGAACAATTAAAAAACTTCTCTCTCTCCAAAATGATCTGACAGACTAAATCAGTTTTCTTCTGTAACTTTCACTTTACAAAGCATTATTTCTCAAATTCCATCCATTTTTCTTAGTTCTGGCCCTTAGAGTTCTACTGAGTAGAATAAGTCTATTTCTTGTGACAAGACCTCATATAATTGAAGAGGGTTTTCATTGGAAAATTTCCAAACGCTATAGCCAAGCATACCCATTTCCTATATTCCATATAAACTATGACTATAGCAGGCACCTCTCAGGTAACAGATACTGTATTCTAAGTTAGTGACCAATGAATTAAGGGACATTCTTTCGCACTTTTCACTTTTGAGAGAACAGGGTAAACAGTACAGGATAAACAGGGATGAAGTTATCATATGTTATGCCATTTAATCTTCACATCAGTCATTTTATAGATGAGAAAACTGAAGGTCACACAGTTAGGAAGGTGTCGTGATTCCAAGTCCAACACTCTATTAAGACACCTAACTGATTCTGTTTTTAGGTATCCAATTTTACAAGTACAATGTCATCCTGACTTCTCATTCTCTTTCTCCACATACATATGTAGCCCCAGTTTCAAAGCCAATTGGTCTGGGACTCTCTCCTGATTGGTAGGGATTGATGTCCCATGCATTCATGAAAGGTGGGGCAAAGTAGGTATAAACAGGAAACTTCCACTCTCTTCAGTTTTTGGTCTTCAAATTTTCTTCTTAAACAATCTGGAGTGGAGTTGGTCTCTTCTATTTTCTCCCTGGAAATTAGAAGCCCAAAACACCTGAAGTGATTCAAAGGAGCTCCAAGAAGACTGATGAGATTGGATCTCTCCTGTTCTCACTAACTGTGCCTCTCCTGAAGGAAACAGGCATTGATATCCACCGAAAAAAAAGGAGTCTCATACCACTGGGCTTTAAGATTAAGGTTACAAAAATGCTCTAAATCACTATTGATTAGAGCAATGCAAATCAAAACAACTATGAGATATCACATCACACCTATCATATTGGCTAATGTGACAAAACATGAAGATGATAAATGTTGGAGATGTGGGAGAGTTAGAACACTAATTCATTGTGGGTGGAACTGTGAGCTGATCCAACCATTCTGGAGAGCAAATTGGAACTATGTCCAAAGGGCTACAAAAATGTGCATACCCTTCAACCCAGCATTACCTCTTCTACGACTGTATCTCCACAACATCATAAAAATGGGAAAGGGTCCCACATGTACAAAAATATTTGCCCTCTTTGTGGTGGCTAAAAACTGGAAATCAAGGGGATGCCCTTCAATTGAAGAATGACTGAATAAATTATGGTATATGAATGTGATGGAATACTATTGCACTATAAGGAATAGATGAACAGGAAGACTTCAGAAAGGTATGAAAAGACTTCTATGAGCTGATTCTGAGAGAAAGGATAAGAAACAGGACAAATTTGTACACAGCAATAACCACAGTGTGTGATTTTTTTCTGGTAGACTTAGCACTTCATTGCAATGCAAGGACTTAAAAAATTCCCAATGGTCTTTTAAGGCAAAATGCCTTCCCCATCCAGAGAAAGAACTAGGGAATTCAGTCGCAGGATGTAGCAGATCATTTTCTTTTGTAGTACATTTCGGTTTGTTTTATGATTTCTCCCATTCACTTTAATTCTTCTATGCAACATGATTAAGGTGAAAATGTATTTAATAGGAATGTATGTTTAGAACCTATATAAAACTCTGGGAAGGAGTGGGGAGGTAGTGGGGAAGGGGGGATGGGGGGAAAATCTAAGATATATGGAATTGATTGCAGAACACTGAAAACCAATAAAATAATAATAATAAAAAGACTTAGGTTACTGTATATTAAATTGCCCAGTATTCTTGATTCTCTCTCCATACCTCTAGCATCTGTCACCTCTCTATTAAAACAGCCACTACTCTAATTCAGGGTCTCATAATCTCTGATCTGGACTAGTACAATAGCCTGCAACTCAGTCTCCTTTCCTCAGTCTCTCTTGCCTCCGATTCCAACTCCCCATGGATGCTAAAGATAGTTACAGAAAGTGGATGTTTGGTTAGATCATTTACCTACCCAATAAAATTCAGTTATACCTTATTAACTCTAAGATAAAATACTATTTCCTCTGTATCTCACCACTTAAAATATTCATTTATGTGAGGTTTATTACATATATGTATGTACGTATAAATATATATATATATACAGTTGTACATGTGTATGATTTATTAATAACTAAATATACTCTTGTAAGAGAATGAATACTCCATTTTTTCACATCTCATAATTTGTTGGTTCCATAACCAACTGGTTAATATTTTTAATACACTCATCACCCTTACTTTACATGAGCATGTTCGGTGACTTTTCTTTGCCTCAAAGAAATAACTAATTCTTGATCACAGCAACTGAAGTCATCCCTAAACTCTAGTTGTGACATTTAATCTTATTCACACTTCCTGTACTTTTCTTCCATAGTAATGTTTTCGTATATCATTTCCTTTGAAAATAATGTAAGCTGCTTGGGAGCAGGGATTTCGTTATATATCTCTGTAATATGTATTTAAAACAATGCTAATCTCCCTCCCCTCTTTCCCTCTACTATAAGATAATTTTGTCCTTCTTCCTGTGATGTAATTTATCATTTTGTGCTTCCTCCTTTTTACATATCCTGCAACAATCCCTTCACTGATTAAGTCACATTTTTATCATCACATCATTTACTTCATACTCATTCCCTCTATCTATATATATCCCTTTTTATTTCAAAATAGATGTACAATTCTCAAGATTAACAAGTATCAACTTCCCTTATAGGGAGGTAAACAATTTGTCCAAATTGAGTAACTAGTTTTTCTTATCTTCTGTTTACCTTTTTATGCCTCTCTTGAGACCTGTGTTTGAAGACAGTATTTCTACTGAGTTCTGGACTTTTGGTAGGAAGGTCTGGGAATCACTTATTTCATTGAATGTCCATCTCCTTGCCTGAAATGTTATGCTGAACTTTGCTCGATAATTGATCCTTGGTTGTAGTCCCAGCTCCTTTGCCTTACAGAATATCATATTCCAATTCCTTTGATCTTTTAATGTAGAAGTTGCAAGGTCCTGAGTGATCCTGACTGTAGCTCCTTGATATTGCAATTGCTTCTTCCTGGCTGCCTGTAATATTTTCTCCTTCACTTGATAGTTCTGGAATTTGACAACAATATTTCTTGGTGTTTTTAGTTTGGGATCCCTTTTAGGAGGTGAACAGTGGATTCTTTTGATGACTATTTTGCTTTCTGGATCTTGCACTTCTGGGCAGTTTTCCTTGACGATTTCTTGGAAGATATCTTCCAGACTTTTCTCATCATGGCTTTATTGTAGACCAATAATTCTTAAATTTTCTCTCCTGGATCTATTTTCCAGATCAGTTGCTTTTTCAATTAGATATTTTACATTTTCTTCTGTCTTTTCATTCTTTACATTTTGTCTGACTGATTCTTGATGTCTCATAGAGTCATAAACTTGCGCAAATTTAATTTTTATCAAATTGTTTTCTTCAGCTAACATTTGCATCTCCTTTTCCATCTGTCCAATTATTCCTTTTAAGGAATTTTTTCTCCAGTTATTTTTTGTACTTCCTTTTCCATTTGTTCAATTTTCCTTTTTAACAAGCTGTTCTCATCATGCAATTCTTTTTTTCATACTTTTAAAATCATTGGCCAGTTTTTCTCTATTTACATCTTTAGCTGTTCCAGGGGAGCTGTTTGTGCATGTGAGCAGTTCATAGGCACCTCTGAAGCTCCAGATGGGAGTATAGCCTCAATACTGACCTCTTTAGCATTCATGTTTTGGTCCTTGTCCCCATAGAAAGATTCTATGGTCTTTTCCTTCCTCTTTTCCTTCTTGCTCATGATGGTGAGGCTTTGTGTATTGTGGCTTCTGGTTCTTTCAGTTAGAAGCTGGAGAATCTGGTGTTGAGCTGATGGTGTGAGATAGCAAAGAGGAGGTGTTTTTCTTATTTTTGTTTTGTGTTCCCCATGGATTAACCCTGGGGCTAGCTTGCTAAGTGTGAGGGGAGGGGTGGTCTGGTAAAAGGAGATCTCCTCAGCTGAACTAGAGCAAAAGCAAGCTCATCCCTTGGTGATCCCAGCTGCTCTACTATCTTCCTGTTTCCCTGGAGTGCTCAGGCACACCTGGGTCCTAGTGCAAGTTTCCACTCCCCTAGGGCTCCTGTCCTTTTGGTTTGCCTCTGCCACAGTAAGCGAAATATTCTTCAGTGATTTTCCTAGCCTCAGGTGCTACAAGACTTTTTGCCTCTTCTGTTGATCCCACTGATCCAGGATTTTTCTGGGGAAATATATTATGGTTCTTTTGAGGTCAATAAGGGGAGGAGGAGAGAGAATTTATGGATTGCTCCCCATTTTGGCTCCCAGAAGTTCAAGTAAGTGGCTTACAGGCATTTAATCTGGGGGCTGAAAGTCTCAGGAGCAGCTGTGGCTGATACCTGGATCTCAGCAGCTGTCACTCACTTGGTCCCCGCTGATCTCCTGCCCTAGGCTGCTACTCCACAGTTCTACCATGCAGCCACAGCCTTGAACCACCCGGGGGATTTCCTGCTTAGCCATGCCCTGGCAGAGTGCTCTGTGCTCTGTGCTGTGGGCTCTCTGCTGTGGAACAGATCCTTCCTGTCCATCTTCCAGCCTGTCCTGACTGTGAATTTACTACAGCGTGTCTTCTTTTGGATTCTGCATCTCCTAAATTTGGTCAGATTCTCTTTTTAGAGGTATCTGAAGGAGTTTGTCTAAGAGCTTAGGTGAGTAGTTGCTCTCACTCTGCCAAATTGGCTCTCATCTGATTCTATTCAAGGAGGGAACAATAAGCTTAATTAAGTATATAAATCTCACTAGCTCTATAGGCAGTAGGAAGGGGAGGGGGAAGAAAGGGGAGGGGAAGTTAAAAGGGAGGGAAGAAGTAATAAGGGTAAAGGGGAGTAAAAGGGAGGGGGGCTGAAAGAAGGAAGGGAAGACTGAGGGAAGGGGTGGTAAAAACTGAAAACTCTATTGAGGAATAGAAGAGAGACAGGACAACTAAAAGTACAAATGGTGGGAAAGAGGATGTAGGGAAAGACACAGATTGTAATCATAACTGTGAATGCAAATGGAATTAACACTCCCATAAAATGGAGACAGAAAGCAGAATGGATTAAAAGCCATAATCCAACAATATGTTGTTTACAAGAAACACATTTGAAAAGGAGGGATAAACACAGTGTAAATGTAAAAGGTTGGAGCAGAATATATTGTGCTTCAGCTGATGTAAGAAAAACAGGGGTAGCAATCCTAATCTCAGACAAAACAAAAGCAGAAATAGATCTAATCAAAAGAGATAAGAAAGGAAAGTATATCCTACTAAAAGGCACCATAGACAATGAAGCAATATCATTACTAAACATGTATGCTCCAAGTGGTACAGCATCCAGATACTTAGAGGAGAGGTTGGGGGAGTTGCAGGAAGAAATAGACATCAAAACCATACTAGTGGGGGACCTCAACCTTCCCCTCTCTGGACTTGATAAATCTAACCTCAAAATAAACAAGAAAGAAGTTAAGGAGGTGAATAAAACTCTGGATAAGGTAGATATGATAGATCTCTGGAGAAAATTGAATGGGGATAGAAAGGAATATACATTTTTCTCAGTGGTACATGGCACATATACAAAATTTGACCATGTTCTAGGGCATAGAAACACCACAATCCAATGCAGAAAGGCAGAGATAGTCAATACACCCTTCGCAGATCATAATGCAATAAAATTGTATGTAATAAAAGGCCATGGAAAGATAAACCAAATATTATTTGGAAACTAAATAATTTAATCCTAATGAAGGAGTGGGTTAAACAACAAATCATAGAAACCATCAACAACTTCATTCAAGAGAATTACAATAATGACACAACCTAACAAATCTTATGGGATACTGCATAAGCAGTTCTTAGGGAAAGTTTTATATCTTTGAATGCCTATTTGAATAAAATAGAGAAAGTGGAGACCATGACTTGCGCACGCAGCTGAAAAAGAACAAATTGAAGGTCATCAAGTAAATACCAAATTAGAAATACTGATAACCAAAGGAGAGATCAATTAAATTGAAGTTAAGAAAACTATTGAAATAATAAATAAAACTAACAGTTGGTTTTATGGAAAAACTAATAAAATTGATAGATCACTGGTCAATTTGATCAAAAAAAATAAGAAAACCAAATTACCAATATCAAAAATGAAAGAGGTGAACTCACCTCCAATGAGGAGGAAATGAAAGCAATAGATAGAAATTACTTTGCCCAAATTTATGCCCATAAATTCTACAATCGAAATGAAGTGGATGAGTATTTTAAAAACTATAAATTGCCCAGATTAACAGAAGAAGAAGTTGAATACTTAACCAACCCCATTTCAGAAAAAGAAATTGAAGAAGCCATCAATGAACTCCCAAGGAAAAAATCTCCAGGGTCAAATGGATTAACAAGTGAATTCTACCAAGCATTTAAAGAACTGGTAATTCCAATATTATACAAATTATTTGGGAAAATTAGGGAAGAAGGAGTACTCTCAAATTCTTTGTATAATACAAATATGTTTTTGATACCTAAACCAGGAAGAGACAAAACAGAGAAAGAAAATTATAGACCAATATCTCTAATGAATGTAGATGCAAAAATTTTAAATAAGATTTAACAGAAAGAATAAAACAACTTATCACGAGAATAATACATTATGATCAGGTAGGATTCATACCAGGAATGTAGGACTGGTTCAGTATTAGAAAAACTATTAGCATTATTGGTCATATAAACAACAAAATTAACAGAAAACACATGGTTATCTCAACAGGTGCAGAAAAAGCTTTGGAAAAAAATATAACACCCATTCCTATTACAAACACTGGAGAGTACAGGAATAAAGGGAACTTTCCATAAAATAATAAGCAGCATTTGCCTAAACCCTTCAACAAGCATTATATGCAATGGAGATAAGCTAGATATATTTCCAATAAGAACAAGGACGAAACAAGGATGTCCATTACCACCACTGTTATTCAATATGGTACTAGAACTGTTAGCTGTACCAATCAGAGAAGATAAAGAAATTGATGGAATTAGAATATGTAAAGAAGAAACTAAGTTATCACTCTTTGAAGATGAAATGGTGATATACTTAGAGAATCCTAGAAATTCTACTTAAAAACTTCTTGAAATAGTAACTTTGGCAAAGTGGCAGGTTACAAAATAAACCTGCACAAATCTGCATTTCTGTATATTAGTAGCAAAGTCCAACAGCAAGAGATAGAAAGAGAAATCCCATTTAAAGCTAGGGTAGATACTGTAAAATATTTGGAAGTTTACCTGCCAAAACAAACCCAGGGAGTACATGAACACAATTACAAGACACTTGTCACACAAATAAAGGCAGATCTAAGTAAGTGGAAAATCATCAGTTATTCGTGGGAAGACCAAGCCAATATAATAAAAACGACAATTCTGCCTAAATTAATTTACTTATTTAGTTCAATACCAATGAAACTATAACATAATTATTTTCTAGAGGTGGAAAAACTAATATCAAAATTCATCTGGAAGAACAAGAGGTCCAGAATATCAAGGGGACTAATGAAAAGGAATGCTAGGGAAGGTGGCCTAGGGCTACCAGACCTCAAATTGTAATATAAAGCAGCAATTATCAAAACCACTTGGTATTGGCTAAGAAACAGAAGGGGAGACAAGGGGAATAGGCTAGGTATTCAAGACAAAATAGGCAAAGAATACAGCAATCTACTGTTTGATAAACCCAAAGACCCCAGCTTCTGGGATAAGAACTCACTGTTCGACAAGAATTCCTGGGAAAGGGGGAGGAGCCAAGATGGCAGAGTAGAAAGATACACATATGCTAGCTCCGAACCCACAGCCCATAAAATATCTGTAAAGAAGAACTCCCAACAAATTTTGGAGCAGTGGAAGCCACAGAACAACAGAGTGGAGGAGACTTCTGTTCCAGAGATCCCTGAAAACAGACACCAAAGGTCCATCGCGCACTGACCCAGAGCTGAACCCAGTCCTGCCATGGCTGCATGGCACTGAGAGGAGCAGATCCAAGCAAGCTTCAGCGACAGAATCTCCAGCTGCCACGCAGATCCCTCCACCCAAAGGGGCCAGGGGTGAGTGAGAGTCTTTTTGGCTCGCCGGGAGGGGTGCAGGGTATCTCCATGGCTCTGACACTCTTGGGGGGCAGCAGCGGAGGCAGCAGCAGACAAGGGCTGCCCAAGCAGGCAGGATTCATTGTTGAAGGTCTCCACATAAAACCCCTGAGGGAACTGAGCCCCATGAGGCTGCCCTGCCCCCTCCCAAGCAGCTTAACTTAATCTCACACTGAATAGCAGCCCTGAGGTTGGCAAGCAGCATTTGAATCTCAGACCCCAGTTGCTGGCTGGATGGATCTGGAGGTGAAGAGGGTGTGGAGAGGACATTCAGAAGTCAAGTCACTGACTGGGAAAATGCCCAGAAAAGGGAAGAAAAAAAAGACCATAAAAGGTTGCTTTCTTGGTGAACAGATATCTTCTCCCTTCCTTTCTGATGAGGAAGAACAAGGCTTCACATCAGTGAAAGACATAGAAGTCAAGGCTTCTGTATCCCAAACATCCAGAATAAATATTCAATGGGCTCAGGCCATGGAAGAGCTCAAAAAGGATTTTGAAAATCAAGTTAGAGAGGTAGAGGAAAACTGGGAAGAGAAATTAGAGAGATGCAAAAAAAGCATGAAAAGCAGGTCAACACCTTGCTAAAGGAGACCCAAAAAAATGCTGAAGAAAATAACACCTTGAAAAATAGGCTAACTCAATTGGCAAAAGAGGGTCAAAAAGCCAATGAGGAGAAAATGCTTTAAAAAGCAGAATTAACCAAATGGAAAAGGAAGTTCAAAAGCTCACTGAAGAAAATAGTTCTTTCAAAATTAGAATGGAACAGATGGAGGCTAATGACTTGATGAGAAACCAAGAAATCACAAAACAAAACCAAAAGAATGAAAAAATGGAAGATAAAGTGAAATATCTCATTGGAAAAACAACTGACCTGGAAAATAGATCCAGGAGAGACAATTTAAAAATTATGGGACTACCGAAAAGCCATGATCAAAAAAGAGCCTAGACATCATCTTTCATGAAATTATCAAGGAAAACTGCCCTGAGATTCTAGAACCAGAGGGCAAAATAAGTATTCAAGGAATCCACCAATCACCACCTGAAAGAGATCCAAAAAGGGAAACTCCTAGGAACATTGTGGCCAAATTTCAGAGTTCCCTGGTCAAGGATAAAACATTGCAAGTAGCCAGAAAGAAACAATTCAAGTATTGTGGAAATACAATCAGGACAACACAAGATCTAGCAGCTTCTACATTAAGGGATCGAAAGGTGTGGAATATCATATTCCAGAAGTCAAAGAAAGTAGGACTAAAACCAAAAATCACCTACCCAGAAAAACTTAGTATAATGCTTCAGGGGAAAAAAATGGTCTTTCAGTGAAACAGAGGGCTTTCAAGCATTCTTGATGAAAAGACCAGAGCTGAAAAGAAAATTTGACTTTCAAACACAAGAATGAAGAGAAGCATGAAAAGGTACACAGCAAAGAGAAGTCATAAGGGACTTACTAAAGTTGAACTGTTTACATTCCTACATGGAAAGACAATATTTGTAACTCTTGAAACTTTTCAGTATCTCGGTAGTTGGTGGGATCACACACACACACACACACACACACAAGCACACACAGAGACAAAGAGCAAAGAGTGAATTGAATAGGATGGGATCACATCTTTAAAAAATGAAATTAAGGGGTGAGAGAGAAATATATTGGGAGATGAAAGGGAGAAATGGAATGGGGCAAATTATCTCTCATAAAAGAGGCAAGTAAAAGACTTTTCAGTGGAGGGGAAAAAGGGGTTAGGTGAGAGAAAAAACATGAAGCTTACTCTTATCACATTTGACTAAAGGAAGGAATAAAATGCACACTCGTTTTGGTATGAAGACCTATCTTACAATACAGGAAAGTGAGGGAGAAGGGGATAAGCAGGGTAGGGGGGATGATGGAAGGGAGGGCAATGGGAGGAGGGAGCAATTAGAAGTCAACACTCTTGGGGAGGGACAGGATCAAAAGAGAAAACAGAAGCAATGAGGGGCAGGATAGGATGGAGGGAAATATAGTTAGTCTTACACAACACGACTATCATGGAAGTCATTTGCAAAACTACACAGATATGGCCTATATTGAATTGCTTGCCTTTCCAAAGGGAATGGGTGGGGAGGGAGGGATGAAGAGAAGTTGGAACTCAAAGTTTTAAGAACAACTGTTGAGTACTGTTCTTGCTACTAGGAAATAAGAAATACAGGCAATGTGTTATAGAAAGTTATCTGGCCCTACAGGACAAAAGAGGAGATAGGGACTAGGGAAGGGAGGGATGATAGAAGAGAGGGCAGATTGGTGATAGGGGCAATTAGAGTGCTCGGTGTTTTGGGGTGGGCGGAGGGGACAAATGGGGAGAAAATTTGGAACCCAAAACGTTGTGAAAATGAATGTTAAAAATTAAATAAATAAATTCTAAAAAATAAAGTATAAAAAAAAGAATTGCTGGGAAAACTGGATAACAGTGTGGTAGACACTAGGCATAGACCAATGCCTGACACTGTACACCAGATAAACGTCCAAATAAAGTCCACAAGAATAAAGTCCAAATGTAAATATATATATATATATAACATTTATAATGATGTAGTTATAAATATTGATACTATGCACAAATTGGTGGAGCAAGGAATAGTGTACTCATCAAATATATAGAGAAGGGTAGAATTTTTGACTAAAGAAGAGATAGAAAGCATTTTAAAGTGCAAGATGGATAATTTTGATTACATAAAACTGAAAAGTTTTTGCACAACCAAATTCAATACAGCCAAGATTCAGAGGAATGCAGAAAACTGGGAAAGAATTTTTGCAGCTAGTATCTGTGAAAAAGACCTTGTTTCTAGAATATAGAGAGTACTGAGTCAAATGTACAACTATACGAGTCATTCCCCAGTTGATAAATGGTCAAAGTATATGATCAGGACGTTTTCAGAGGAAGAAATTAAAAATATCTATAGTCGTATAAAAAACAACCTCTAAATGCTATTGATTAGAGAGATGCAAATCAAAACAGCTCTGAGGTAACACATCACAACTATCAGATTGGTTAATATGATAGAACAGGAAGATGATAAATGCTGGGGAGAATGTGGGAGAGTCAGAACACTAATTCATTGTTGGTGAAGCTGTGAGCTGATGCAACTACCCTGGAGTACAGTTTGAAACTATGCCCAAAGGACTAAAAAATATGCCTTCCCTTTGACCCAGCAATATCCCTTCTAGGACTCTATCCCCAAGAGATCATAAAAATGGGAAAGGGCCCCACATGTATATTTATAGCAGAACTCTTTGTGGTGGCCAAAAACTGTAAATCAAGGAGATTCCCTTCAATTGGGGAATGGCTAAATAAATTATGGTAT
The DNA here is from genome assembly GCF_028372415.1 of Notamacropus eugenii. Classification (NCBI taxonomy): domain Eukaryota; kingdom Metazoa; phylum Chordata; class Mammalia; order Diprotodontia; family Macropodidae; genus Notamacropus; species Notamacropus eugenii. The sequence goes on from NC_092875.1 coordinate 392,497,295, forward strand.
ATGAATATGAATGTGGGCTATAAGAAATGATGAACAGGAAGACTTCAGAGAGACCTGGAATGACTTATATGATCTGATGCTGAGCGAAAGGAGCTGAACCAGGAGAAATTTGTGCATAGCCATGACCACAGTGTGTGAGTATTTTTTCTGGTAGACTTGGAACTTCACTGCAATGCAAGGACTTAAAAAAAATTCCCAATGGTCTTTTAAGGCAAAATACCTTCCCCATCCAGAGAAAGAACTATGGAATTCAAACACAGAATGTAGCAGATCATTTTCTTTTGTATTACATTTTGGTTTGTTATATGATTTCTCTGTTTCATTTTCATTCTTCTATACAGCACGAATGTGGTGAAAATATATTTAATAGAAATGTACGTGTAGATCCTATATAAAACTGTATGTCATCTCTGGTACAGAGCGGGAATGTAGGAGGGAAGGAGGGGAAAAAAATCTAAGTTATATGGTAGTGATTGTGGAACACTGAAAATAAATGAAATTAATATAAAAAATGTACATATATTTTATTTCTTTGTTTTAAGTTTTCAGCATTCATTTCTACAAAGTTTTGAATTCCAAATTTTCTTCCCATCTCTCTTTCCCTCCATCCCAAAATGCCTTGCATTCTGATCACCCCTTGCACCACTCTGCCCTCCGTTTCAACACCTCTCCCCTTATCCCCAACTTCTCTCTTGTCCTATAGGGCAAGATAAACTTCTATACCCCATTACCTATATTACTTGTTTCCCAGTTGTACATAAAAACAATTCTCAACATTTCTTCCTAAAATTTTGAGTTCCAACTTCTCTTCCTCCCTCCCTCCATACCCATCCCCACTGAGAAGGCAAACAATTCAATATAAGCTGTATATGTGTAGTTTTGCAATTGACTTCCATAATAGTCATGTTGTGTAAAACTAACTATATTTCCCCCCATACTATCCTGCACCCCATTTCTTCTATCCTCTCTTTTGACCTTGTCCCTTTCCAAGAGTGTTTACTTCTAATTGCTCCCTCCTTCCCTTTGCCCTCCATTTCATTATCCCTCCCACCCTGCTAATCCCCTTCTCCCCTATTTTCCTCTAGTGTAAGATAGGTTTTCATGTCAAATTGAGTGAGCATGTTAGTCCCTCCTTAAGCCAAATGTGAAGACAGTAAACTTCACCTTTTCCCCTCTCACTTACCCCCTTTTCCCCTCCATTGAAAAGGCTTTTTCTTGCCTCTTTTATGAGAGATAATTTACCCCATTCCATTTCTCCCTTTCTCCTTCCAATATATTCCTCTCTCACCCCTGAATTTTGTTTTTAGATATGATCCCTTCTTATTCACTGTACTCTCTGTCTCTCTCTGTCTCTCTGCCTCTGTCTCTGTCTCTCTCTGCCTATGTGTGTGTGTGTGTGTGTGTGCATGTGTGTGTGTAATCCTTCCAACTACCCAGATACTGAGAAAAGTTTCAAGAATTATAAATATTATCTTTCCATCTAGGAATGTAAACAGTTCAACTTTAGTAAGTCCCTTGTGATTTCTCTTTCCTGTTTGCCTTTTCATGCTTCTCTTGATTCTTGTGTTTGAAAGTCAGATTTTTTTTTTCACTTCTGGTTTTTTCATCAAGAATGCTTGAAAGTCCTCTATTTCATTGAATGGCAATTTTTCCCCTGAAGTATTATACTCAGTTTGGCTGAGTAGGTGATTTTTGGTTTTAATCCTATTTCCTTTGACTTCTGGAATGTCATATTCCATGCCTTTCTGTTCCTTAATGTAGAAGCTGCTAAATCTTGTGTTGTCCAGATTGTATTTTCACAATACTTGAATTATTTCTTTCTGGCTCCTTGCAATATTTTCTCCTTGACCTGGAAACTGGTTACAATATTCCTAGGATTTCTCTTTTTGGATCTCTTTCTGGTGGTGATCTGTGGATTCTTTCAATATTTCTTTTGCCCTTTGGTTCTAGAATATCAGGGCAGTTTTCCTTGATAATTTCATGAAAGATGATGTCTAGGCTCTTTTTGTGATCATGGCTTTCAGATAGTCCCATAACTTTTAAATTGTCTCTCTTGGATCTATTTTCCAGGTCAGTTGTTTTTCCAGTGAGATATTTCTCATTATTTTCCATTTTTCCATTCTTTTGATTTTGTTTTGCAATATCTTGGTTTCTCATAACATCATTAGCGTTCATCTGTTCCATTCTAATTTTTATAGAACCATTTTCTTCAGTGAGCTTTTGAAACTCCTTTTCCATTCAGCTAACTCTTCTTTTTAAAGCATTCTTCTCCTTATTGGCTTTTTGGTCCTCTTTTTCCAATTGAGTTAGCCTATTTTTCAAGGTGTTATTTTCTTCAGCATTTTTGGGGGTCTCCTTTAGCAAGCCGTTGGCTTGCTTTTCATGATTTTCTTGCATCTCTCTCATTTCTCTTACCAATTTTCCCTCCACCTCTCTTATTTGATTTTTGAAATCCTTTTTGAGGTCTTCCATGACCTGAGACTGTTGCATATTTATTTTGGATTTTTGGGATACGGGAGCCTTGACTTTTATGTTTTCCCCTGATGGTAAGCATTGTTCTTCCTTATCTTAAAGGATGAGAAAAAAATACTTGTTCACCAAGAAAGTAACCTTCTATAGTCTTATTTATTTCCCCTTTTGGGGGGAATTTTTTGAACCAGTTACTAGACCTTTGAGTCCTTTTTTAAGAGTAGGGTATACTCTGGGGGGCTGTAAGTTCTCAGTTCCTCCAAGGTGGCACAATCAAGGCAGAGGAATTTACTCCTCAAGGGCCTGCAGTACTGTCATGCCCCAGAACAATGCTCAGAGCTGAGATTCACATCAGGTGCTCAATTCCCTCAGGAGAAGAGGTAGAAGTTGCCACTCAAGGTAGAGGCTTAGATCACCTGCTCATCTCCCCAAGGGGTATTAGGTGGAGGCGGGGCCATCACTCAAGGCTGAGTTCCAGGTCAGCTATTCAATTCCCCCACATCTTTAAGCTGAATGCTCCAGCAATGGAAACTGGCTGCTGCCTGCCACGGCCACCACCACTGCAGCTTCCACTGCCTGCTGCTGCTGTTGCTGCTGTGTGCCACCACCTGGAGCTGGGGCTTGGAGAGGGCCCTACTCCCTTCTCATTGAGTTGGAAAAGCCCTCTCACTGACCTTTGGCGCCTCTGGGTTGAGGTATCTGACAACCTCTGCTGCTGCCAGGGATTCTGCCCCTGAGGTCTGCTCTGGTCCTGCTCTTCCAGGTGCTGTTCAGCCAAGGCAGGGCTGTGGTCCCCTCTGAGTCTTTTATGACAGACCTTTCCCATTGGCCTTCCAGGTCACCCTGAGCTGGAAATCTCCACTCTATCATTCTGTGACTTCTGCTGCTTTAGAATTTGTTGAGAGTCATTCTTTACAGGTATTCTGTGGTCTGTAGGGGAAGAGCTAGAGTATGTGCATCTTTCTACTCCACCATCTTGACTCCACCCCTCTGTAATATAGTTTACATTATTGTTTTTCAATAGTGCCTTACTCTTTGTGACCTCCATTTGGAGTTTTCTTTGCAGAGATACTGGAGTGGTTTGTCACTTCATTCTCCAGCACATTTTACAAATGAGGAAACTGAGGCAAACAGTATTAAATGACTTGTCTAGGGTCATGTAGTTAGTAAGTGTCTGAGATCGGATTTGAACTCAAGAAGACAAATCATCCTGAGTCCAGGCCCAGCACTCTCTCCACAATACGATCTAGCTGCCTTGCTTTAAAACAACAAACTTTAATTTGCACCAGGATTTTATAAGAACTACCAAACTCCAGGAAGTTTTCAATCAAGAATGGAAGAGCAGAAAGTTATTTGTTCACTTAATTGGCAAGGCTGAGATTCAAAGCCTCCATTTATTTCCTATGATGTTTGTTATCCAGACAGTTGCTCTTATGCGGAAAAATCTCTACAATACATTTACCAAGAGGCTACAGAATATTGACCTCAGAAGATGAGGACTATGATAGGAAGGCAATATTCTAAAAGGTCAAAGCTAAAAAAGCACTCCAAGTGGAAGTGGGAGGAAATTAAAATGGATTGTGGTCTGAATGGAAAGATGGAAAAGAAAAAAAAAAACAGCAAGAAATGGAAACATTTAAATATTAAAAACATACAGCCCTCTGTATGGTGGCTACTAATGGGGTAGAGTAAAATGGCCATGTTATTCCTAAATTCAGAAATCCCAGAAAAGCCCCTCATGACCCCGGAGCTGAAACATGAGAATTCAGTAAATTGTCAACCTAGATTGTGTGGCATCACCAATTACCAACCTTCCCTGACAGAGGCTTAAGCAGAATTTCAAGAGGCAGACAGCACCAAATTTTCAGATATTTGCAACTGTGCAATGAGTTCAAAAACAACTGTGACCCTACCCTATTATTCTTAGGGCCGAGGGGACAGTCATGAGGATTAAAAGAGATTAGATTATACTCCCCCTGGAAACTATGAGGTTGAGCTTCCCAAACTATGGAGAGCATGAGGCTTGAGACCTTTGTAGTACAGGCAGTGAATCAATGGTCAATATTATTGGAATTTTTAGTATATCTCTTGAACATATAACCTACTGTTTAAAAAATGAAAACAGTTTTCAAATCAACAATAATAAATTGGAGAATAACACAGTAAGCTCACTATAGTTGATGGTGAATGCATTGCAATAATTACTTCATATAATACATGCAAACTCTGTGGACTGCTCACTGTACTAAGGCCTAGGGATACACGACTGAAAGAAAGAATCCTTGACCTCAGGGAGCTCACAGTCTAATGGAGGAGAAAACATACAAACAAGCATATACAAACAAAAAATATACAGGATAAATTTAAAATTAGCACAGAAAGAAGGAAGTGTCAATTGGTTTAGGCTCCAGGTAAAAATGAACTGTGACATTGCCCTTCTTGTTTGGTTTGAATGTGAACTTTGTAAATAAATTTAAATAATCTTCATATTGAAGTCAAAGATACTGTACTACTTCTCAATGTCTTTCATTTTAGTAAGCAGATCATAATAAAATAACTCCCAAAAATAGTTTTAAAAAACTATTGAGATTGAAATAAGAAAATATGGTTAAAGATAGTAATCTGCAATTCTCAATAATTACATTTAAATTTAATTGCCTAAAATTTTGTTGTCTCTAATTTTAATTGAAATAATATCCCTTTTATTTGGGATAAAAATAATCAATTGGAAGGGAGAAAAAAGCATTGGAACAACTGAAAGTTTATATGCACAAAACAAGGCAAGAATATTTTTTAATAGAAATTACTTGTGATAAATAAGAAAAACATTTTTTTTTACAGAAACAATATCTGTGATCTCAAACAATCATTCAACAAGCAGGGATTAAGTACCTACTATGTGACAGGTCCTCTGCTCAGGGTTAGAGCTTTTTGTTTTTAAGTGAGTTTCTGCCCTTAGGAAGTTTACATTATGTTTATTAATATAACACACTCAAAAGCTAGTATGAAAAGGATATATTCAAAATTAGTACACATTGTGTGCAAAGTACTGGATAACACTACAAATTGAGAGGATCAGGAAAGTCTTCTTGAAGGCTGTCACTTGAACTAAACCTTAAAGGGAAGGAGTTCAAAGAAACCAAAGTAAACAAGGTAAGCATTACAGGCATGGGAGACAGCCTGTAGAAAGGCATACAGGTAGGGAAGGGGTTGCTGATTTTAAGGAAAAAAAAGAAGTCCAGTCTGGCTGGATATTTTACATTTCATAAGAATTTCTTGCTATAAGGTTGCTTAAAAATTTTCCAAGCATTACAAAAATTCATTTGCTACAGTACAAATGAAGAGAAAGTTCCCAAGACTTCTTGTCAATGTTGCTTGAGGCCAAGATATCATAGGTTATTGGGAGAAATTCCCTGGACTACATTTTCCATAAGTCTAAGAGTAGAACAACTAAATCAAAAGGGGCCATTCCAGCAAAAGGAGCCAGGACTAAAGGCAGAGTTGAGGAATATGATCACTCCTAGCTCCCAGGGCATCTGTTACATAACCAGTTTAAGTGAGACCCTAACTTCTGTTTACCCTTAAATAGGGAACCAGTTTGGGCTAGGTCCCTACCCCAAGATATAACTCTCCTGTCTTGGCAGTTCCTCTTCAATGTTAGGGGTGACTTGATCTCCAAAGGTGAAGCCAAATTGGGAGGGGGAACTTAATTGAGATGGCTTTTGTTTTTCCAGTCAAGATTTCTGAAGGCAACTGGGGTGCTTCTAGTTTCAGGATTTACTGAAATCTTTTCAGGCCTATTCATTCACCTTTGGTATCCATCTTCACCCAACTCTCATATATGGCTCCAAGAAGGCATAGCATACACAGCAACTCCACCCCACTAAACAGTCTAAGAAGGTGGAATAAACTTTATTAAACCATTTGGATAGTAACTGACAGTCCTCAAACTTGTTGGTCAATTAGGGGCATGTCTACCCCATGGATGTGAAGACTTCCCCATGATGCCATCGATTTTCTTCCAAAAGGAAAGACCAATCAGTATAACAGCAAACATTTCTTAAGTGTCAGAGAGGAGCTTAATCAATTTTACCTGAAAGTCATTCCACTTTCCCCAGATGCTGCTAATGACAAGTCTTTCCTACTACACAATCTCACCCTCCTTGATAGTCTCAATAAATATGGTCTTTTCAGTCACATTTAAATAGGAAATAAGAGGGTATAATAAAACTGAAAAATTAGAAGGTGGCTCATCATAAATGGCTTTGAGTATAAAAGAGAGGGTTTTGTATTTGACCTTTAAGACAATAGAGTAACTGGAGTTTATTGAGTTTGACATGGTCAAACCTGTACTTTTAGAAAAACACTGGCAGCTGAACGGAGCATGGCCTGGAGTGGGGAAAGATTTGAGGCAGACAGAGCAGCTCCTCCAAACCTTTTCCTCCCTTCTTGAAGTTCCTATGGCTCCTTTTCCCAATATCTCTCAAATATGCCTCTTTCTCACTTCTGACACTTGTCACCATTCTGGGGCAAGCCCTTATCACAATAGTCTAGGAGTAAGGTGAGCTTCTGTGGAGAATGGAATAGTGAGTTGATGAGGAAGATAGAATTGTCTAGAAGCTATGAGGGCATAATTGAGGCTATGTAAAATTAATTTGTAGCAGTCCTAATCAGAACAATTGTATAATTTTCTCCACTTTTGTTCAGTAGCATGTACATATAAGCAAAGGAAACAGATTATAGGAGTGATTCAAGCCTGAGGCTTAGTAATACACAATTGGCAATATGATAAAGGGGCTAGAGACTCAAGAAAATAAGATAGCATAAAGTTAATTTGGTTCAACAAAGGATCAAGATGGGAGAAAGAGTGGCCAGTGCAGGGAAAATGTCTTGGGAGAGAATTAAGAGGTTAATGGATTCAAGGTTACAATGTGGAAATAGTGTAGGGTTTGGTAAAGAAAGGTAGAGGGGGGAAATTTCTTTTCTAGGTCACATATGCTATATGAATCTGAGTCTTCCTCAAACTTTTCTTGAACAACTTTTCTGAATCTCTCTTTTGCCAATATAACAACTTCTACTGCATCATACTTATTTATTTTTAGGTACCATACCCCCCCCTCTAGTAAAATAGTGAACTGTTTAATGAGAAATACAGCTGCATATTTTGTATTTCAAGCCTATAACAATGACACATAGTAGGTCCTCAATTAATGAAATTAAGGAATTTTTGAAGTATTAATTAAACATCTCCTATGTTACAGGCATTGAGTGAGCCACTCTGACACAAAGACAAAATGAAAAACCTCTGCCCTTTGGATGTTTATATTCTACCATGTTGTGTGTCATGACAGTAAAGCTTTAAAGTCATATTTCTACCTTGTGCCAATGACTGAAACTTCTCCAGGTCTACTTGCTCATCAGTAAAATACTAAGATAATATATAAATATATATTTTGCACTATATACCTCATAAGTGCATTCTCTCTCTCTCTCTCTCTCTCTCTCTCTCTCTCTCTCTGCCTCTCTTTCTCCATATATATATATATATATATATATGTGTATGTGTGTGTGTACATGTTTGTATATGTGTGTATATATGTGTATATATCTATCTGTATCTATCTCTACATATACATCCATATCTCTATCCATCCACCTATCCATCCATCCATCCATCCATCCATCCATCCGTCTATCCGTCTATCTATCTATCTATCTATCTATCTATCTATCTATCTATCTATCTATCTATTATCTATATATCTAATCTATCCTATCCTGTGTTCTCCAACAAGTGCCAATTAAATTCAAGAGGTGAAATTTGGGAGAGATGAGGGAGTTGTACAGAAGAACTAAGTTTGAATACAAAAAGTATTATATTATCATAATTCCTTTGCTTTTTTTGCTCTTTTTCCTTCCAAAAAGTAAACGAAATGGAGTTTCTATGAGTTGCACAATGGGAGACAGATCAGTTCCTCTTTTCTCACCCAGGTACCATGTACATGTGAGCACATGGGGTATCTGTTTTATTTGTGTTCTTTCTTTCCTGATCTTAGGTGAAAGAATATTCTAAGAGGACAACGAATAGAGATCTTAGTCCTATTGCAGCTAAATTTTATATCAGAATCCATTGAAGTGGTAGTGGTGGCTAAGAGAGGACACACAAAGTAGTGGAAATTAAAGGACAGTCCCTGATGACAGATGCACTTTTGCTGGTTGTGACAACTCAAGAAGGAGAGAAATGCTAGCTAGTCTAGAAAGGCACCAGTCTTTGGATTCCAGGAGAAAGCTACACCTCAAGGGAATTTCATAAAAATATCGTGAAAGGAGAGAATAACTTCCAGGAACAGGAGTCAGGAAGTAGTATTTGGACACATGTATTCTCTGTACAGGTTCTGCACTAACGTTGTATTTTAAGTTTGAGCCCAATCTCTAAAACAGTGTATTTGCAGGGGGCAAGTGTACCCCCCAAGTTTGGAGGCATCATTTCTGTAGCTTCTGTTCCTGCTACACTATCTTAGTTAATTCCTTTCCTAAAAGCTAATAGAGTTTTTCACTGGTTATTCTA